>NC_063338.1:5252396-5292949 GCF_021869965.1 Rhincodon typus
CTAGGCCCGAACGTCAGCCTTCCTGCTCCTCTGATGCTGCTTGGCCTGCTGTGTTCATCCAGCTCTACACCTTGTTATCTCTGTTTCTCAAAAACTTTGCTTTCATTTCAGTTCTGCTGTCTTTTGCAGGTTGAATTGTGACTTGCCTTTTTTGTATCACATGAGATCAGTGTATACTTAAATTAGCTGTGTAAGCAGCAGTTCCAATGAATAGCTCTCTGGCCTCTTTCAGTGTTTTTAATTCTGGGCTGGTCTCCCTGCATGAATGAAGATGTAATTTAAATGTTGTTGACGCTGTTTGTTGGAAGAGCTTGCCAGAAGGAACGAAACAGTAGCTGGGAACAGACAGTGTGCCTCCAGGCTTGAGACTGGTCTGGCTCCACAATTTGTAAACATAACCCTTGGCCCGATCAAGCAGGCATGCAATTCATCTGATCAACAGGCAGGAAGTCCTGGATTTTTTTAGTGTGTAAATTGAGCTATTTATGCTTGAAAGCAGCCTTTCTAGGTTCTACGGAACTTGTTTAAAGAGGCGAAAATGACTAGAGGCGGCAGGGTGGTAAACATGTACAGGTGAGAGCTATTAATTCACAATGTGTTGAATACCACAACAAATGATACCCTACCCAATTTTTTTTGTTATTGTATTGAAATCAGGTGTGAACTTTGAAGAAATTAGTTAGTTGATGTTTCCTTACATACCCCCAAAGAATTCTGAACTGAGACTGATGCTTGTACCAGCTAATCACTTTTCAGTTAAACTATCGGTATAGAATGCCTGCAGATTAGATTGTGCAGGATATATTTTTAAAACTTAGGGGGATCAAATTACTTTCTATTCACAAGATGAGCCAAAATGCATTAACTATTTCTCATTTACATCCATGGGAAAGAGAAGACAACTTTGCATTTACATAGTGCATTTCATTACCACAGGATGTCCTGAAATTCTTTACAGCTAATAAAGTACTCTTGAAGTGTGGCCATTTTAGTAATGCAGGAATCATTTGCACAGCTCGTTCTTCCCACCAAAATACCACAAATAGCACTGTGATAATGATCAGGTAACTTGCTTACTAATACTAGGGTGATGAATATTAGTCTGGACACTGTAGAGAATTCCATTGCTCATCTTTCTTCCTTTTACATTGATGACTCCTCCATTAATTTGTTGTTGAGGTGGTTCACCTGGCAGAAAAAACATGGGATTATTTGTTTTTGTCAGGTGGATATCAACAATACGGAGCCTGCAAGAGTGTGCCCTGTGTTGGTATTGATATTAAATTATTGCAGGCATGTGAATGAAGATTCCTTTTGAATATTTTTGTTCCAGTTTTCTCCTTATCTCTCCTGTATGTACCATCTCATGTACATTGCCCCATCCTCACCTCAGGTGCTGCCATTTATCAAGCTTGCAGCCCACTGACAGTCTTCCATACATTTTCCTCTATGTGATCATTTGTTATGCACGAAATTTGGAACACAAGCTACTGGACCATTGGGATACAACAGTATAATGTGAGTACAGCGGTGTGTAGCTGGTGGGGGCAGTCTCATTGGCACTGTTACAGCAGTGTAATAGTTTCAATACTCATTGATGTAGTAATGTCAGTTAATATTGTGGTGCAGTTCTGATGGAAGTAGGTCTATCACTGCCATAAGGGTTGTTCGCCGAGGAATTCTAATAAAGCTTATTGATATCCTTGTCCTGCACCAAGGCATGGAAGATTGTGATCAACTTTGTCTAACTTTTTTCCCTATCTCTGCTTTACCTTCAAAGTGCATTTAATTCTTATCTGGTCAAAATCAGCACAGATTCTCAATGAAACTTGTGATCTTGTTCGTAACTATGATTTGATGATATACTTGGGAGCTTGGGACATCCGGTTCTCCATACTTAAAACCACCAGTTGTGGTTGAGCATGAACAATCTAAAACAAGGTTGAAGTGAGCTCAATTAAAACTCAGCAGAAAAGTGGAAAACTATCAAAGTATTTGAAAAAAGGAATGGCAGATGGTACCAGCCATAATATCATGCCGCATTTAGAGAATTGCGATGAAAGGTTTAGCTTGGCCAGTTTATATATGCTGACAACTTAGAATCAGTAGTTAGTTTTATGAAGAGTGTTGCGTATGTCATTGTGTTAGGTGGCCATCATTTTATCAACAAGACAAAGATCATTCCCAAGCGCTGAAATCATAGTCTGAACTATATGCAGTTACTGCAATCACCCATACTCCCATGACCAGGTTGAATAGCCATATAAAAGAGATTTATTGAGCATAAAAGTGTACCTTGCTTTTTACTGCCTCCCCATTTTATATGTCTTTTTTTTAATCAATTTACTTTGCTTCTCCCTTCACTATGTCAAAGCACTTAGCCTTGTCGGGTATGGTTTCCAATATTGTACCTCATACCCCTGTAAGTGCTCATTCTTTGTGTATGAACCAATTTCATCCCTGTTGGCAGGCTGTTCAGTCATTATGGTATCATGGTTTTGCACTTTCAAAAATAAACTTTCTTGCAGTGCTTACAGTGTAATGAACAGAAACAATGACCGTCAATTTTTTTATTCTTCCCTCCCTTTCCTAAGGCATGGTGGAGTAATTATAATGCTTCTATAGTCTGAAGAACTGTCAACCAACTCAGTACAAATTAAGACCCATTCTATTTAATGCCAAACTAGCTAAGTTGGTTGCAATATGCATTTGCCTGTTCTTTTTTATATAGATGAGTGGATTCCCTTAAACATTTAGCTAGCTCGAAAAAGAATTAATCTTTGACTATCTGAAGATAGTCACGTGAAGGTAGGATGCAGAATTCTACCAAACTGTTGTAAAGAGCAAAAGTTCATAATGCTGTAAGACACATTTAGGGCTAATGTCAGAAAATTGGTCTTTGCATTGTGATGAACCAGGAATCATTGTTATTCATAGGTCATATATCAGTTTTGGTTTGTCCCATATACCGTCCTCATTTGCCTTCAATTTATTAATTTAGCGAAACTGTGGGTGACTCACAGGTGAAATCAGAGGAAAATTGTTGGTGGTTCTATCAGCGAATATTGAAGATTACCTGTCCTTCTGTACATGCATCTATAAAAGTCAGTTGAATATAGAAAGTTGATCAGGAGTTGACTTTAAACAAATCGTTGCTAATGATAATTATCACCTTGTATAGCACAAGTTCTTGCAAGGTTTTGTGGAGCACTTGAGCATTGATTCAAATACAAAATATCATTGATATTCTGCCATGTCTCCAGTTGTCACTGAGTATATTTTCCTACCACCACATATAGTATTCAATCAAGATCATGAAGTAGATTAATAGTCTCACCTTTCTTATTCTAATCATATTCAGTTTCTTGTTTAAATCAAGTTGATCAGCAGTCAAGCAAAGTATTCTGCCACTCAGCCGTTATGTACCTCCATTGAGAGCCTTCAAAGCAGCCTGACCATAAAATACCAGGTTACATGATCCTAATAAAAACTGAAAGAACTGCGGATGCTGTAAATCAGGAGCAAATACAAAGTTGCTGGAAAAGCTCAGCAGGTCTGGCAACATCTGTGAAGGAAGAAAACAGAGTTAATTTTTCAGGTCCGGTGACCCTTCCTCAGAAAATGATCCTAATGTTTGATATAAGGGCTATTCTGGGAATTTTACAATACCTTTGATGTAATCCTGGTCACACATCTAAATTCAGAATTCACTCGTGGCCTTGGCTTAGTGGTAACTCTCTCATCTCTGAGTCAGGACATCATGGGTTCCAGTCCCACACCACAGACTTGCATGCATAATCTAGGATGGTACTTCAATGCACCAATGAGGCAGTGCTGCAGCGTCAAAGAAGCTCTTTTTTGGATGAAACCTTGAGGTAGTCATTCAGGTGATCTTTAAAGATCCTACTCAATTTGAAGTAGAGCAGGAGAATTCTCCCAGAGTCCCAGTCAATATTTATCCCTCAGTCAACACTAAAAAAGAGGTGTCTGTGGGACCTTGCTGTGTGCATATTGGTTTCCATCTTATGAAACAAATCATTCTTGGCAATGTTGGCATCTCTGGAATTTATTGGCTGTTCCTAATTGCTCTTGAGAAGATGCTGATGAGGTGTTGCCTTGGATGTCTGCAGTTTAGATGGTGTAAATGCTCTCACAGTGCTATTATTTGAGGTGTTCCAGGATTTTGACCAACAACAATGAAGGAATAGTGTGAAATTTGGAGGGGAACTTGCTGATTGTGACATCTCCTTAGTGCCTTTAAATTGTCCTTCCAAATATTAGAGGCTGTGGGGTTGGGAAGTGCTGCTGAAGAAACCTGGGTAGATTGATGCAGTATATCCTGTAGATTTACTGGAGGAAGTGAATGTTTATGTCAGTTGACATGCTGACAAACAAGTGCTTTGTCTAGGATAGTGTTGAACTTCTTGAAGTGGAATTTGCTATAATCCCAGAGGACCATGGGCTGTTCTCATTAGAATGGGAGAGGGGGACACAGAGAGAGAGAGAGAGAGAGAGCTGATTATGAGTTTAACCTGAGGGTTACCTTGCCTGACACAAAGGGTGAGGTTGAGAAGGTGGGGCTTTCATGTTGACCTCAGACAGTATAGGAACTAAAACTGTGCTGTTGGCATCAATCTGCATTACAAACTAGCTATCCAGCTAACTGAACTGCTGCTTGATGGCTGTTGTTGCTCCAGCAACCCAGACAAATGGACAGTATTCCATTATCCCCCTGTTTTGGGCCTTGTAGATATTGGAGTGTATTTGTGGAGTCAAAATTGAATCAGGAAGACGATGGCCTAGTGGTACTATCGCTGGACTGTTAATCCAGAGACTCAGATAACATTCTGGGGACCCGGGTTTGAACTCTGCCACGGCAGATGGTGGAATTTGAATTCAATAAAATATCTGGAATTAATAATCTAATGATGACCATGAATCCATTGTCAATTGTCAGGAAAAACCCACCTGCTTCACTAATGTCCTTTAGGGAAGGAAACTGCCATCCTTACCTGATCTTACTCCAGACCCACAGCAATGTGGTTAACTTTCAACTGCCTTCGGGCAATAAATGCTGTCTAGTCAGCGACGCCCTCATCCCATTAATGAATAAAGAATTTAATTTAGATTGCTCAACCTCTAACATGTCTTAGTGCCATGGTACTTATGTGCTGATTCAGTTCAGATTCTTGTCAACGATGATTCCAGAATTATTAACGATTATATACTGGCTGATGGTCATGTGAATGAATAGCATAGGAAAGTAGTTAGATTCTTGTTGTTCATTCTGTGACATTTTTGTGGCATACCTGTTGCTTGCCATTGATAAGCTCAAACTTGAATGTTGTCCAAACATATTATCTGAGGAGTTGTTAGTGCAGTAGTACACTGCCATCATCACTTGTACAGAGGGCTACTAAGAAAGCAGTTAAAGTAGTTGGTGCAAGGACAGTGATCTGAAGAATTCTTGCAACATCTTCCTTTGTGCCAACTCTGACTCCAGCATGTAGAGAATTTTTCCACTGATTTCGATTGGCTTTGGCTTCACAAGAGGCTGTTTAGTGCCACATTCAGTCACATTGTGTCTTGTTGGTAAAGATAGTCAGTCTCACGTTATCTCTGGAAACCAGCTTGTGTCCATGTTTGGACCAAGGCACTAATGAGACCTGGAACCAAATTGTGCTATGTGATCAGGTCATTTGTAAGCTGACTTTCTAGCATTCTTCTGTACTCCCTACCATCACTTTGCTGATAATTGAAAATAGACTAACTGGACAGTATTTTATCATTTTGGTAATTGTGTGACTATCTCATTTAAGTTTAGCTGTGGTTGTGAGTCATTTAAAATCAGTAGTTCTACTGCATCTAGTTTTGGTTAGAAAGGAGAATCTATTTTTAAATTCCCAAATCCAAGTTTTCTACTGACCTCTCTCAAATCTGTCACTTTTCAGGATACAATTCTATTAGCAGCTGAGTAAGACTGCTGATCATAATACTGATTCTATATATTCAATAGAATTCCATGGAATCCCTACAGTGTGGAAACAGGCCTTTCAGCCCAACAAGTCCACACCAACCCTCAGAGCATCCCACCCAGACCCATCCCACTAATCTACACATCCCTGAACACCAGGGCAATTTAGCATGGCCAATCCACCCTAACCTGCACATCTTTGGACTGTGGGAGGAAACCGGAGGAAACCCACGCAGACACTGGGAGAATGTGCAAACTCCACACAGACAGTGGCCTGAGGGTGGAATCGAACCCGGGTCCCTGGTGCTGTGAGGCAGCAGTGCTAACCACTGAGCCACCATGCCGCCCTGTAATCCCTGGCAACTTACTAAAATGTAGGAAATGTCACAACTGCTATATTCCACATATAAGACAATTGTCAAGGATAAGCTTCGTTTGCTGTTTAGGTCAGTTCAATTGCCACATGTTTACTAAGGCCCAAACCAAGAGCAGTTAGCCAAGTTCAACCCAGTGGTCCAGCCATTATCTACTGCTCTTTGTAGCTTTGTTGCTGTGTAGCCATTAACCAAACCATCAGGAGTGCTTACTTGTTCGGAATCATTAGGATCAACAGCTGCCATTTCCGCCATCTCCAGCAGAATGCCACCACCAGACGTGTTCCCCTACACTCCCTTGTCAGCCTTCTGCAGGGACTGTTCCCTCTGGGACACCCTTGCCCATTCCTCCTCCACTCCCAACATTTCCCTTCACCCCCATGCAATTGTAGAAGGTGTAACTCCTGCCTGTTTACTTCCTCCATCCTCACTATGCTCAGTCCCAGACATACCTTTCAGGTGAAACAGCGATTTACCTGCTCTTCACCAATCTAGTCTTCTGTATTCGCTGCTTACAATTTGGTGCCCTTTATACTGGGAGGATGAAGCGCAGACTGGATGATCGCTTTGCTGAACTGATCCTGAGCTTCTGGTTGCCTGCCATTTCAACATGTCACTGTGTTCCCTGGCCAACATCTCTGTTTCGGGCTTGCTACAGTGCTCCAGCAAAGCT
This sequence comes from Rhincodon typus, assembly GCF_021869965.1. Lineage (NCBI taxonomy): Eukaryota > Metazoa > Chordata > Chondrichthyes > Orectolobiformes > Rhincodontidae > Rhincodon > Rhincodon typus. The sequence continues at coordinate 5,259,418 of NC_063338.1, forward strand.
CAGCACAAGCTGGAAGAACAACAACTCATTTTCCTTTTCTGAACCCGACAGCTTTTTTGGACTCGATATCAAGTTTAACAATTTTTGGACTTAAGCACCTTCTTCCACGGTCCTTAGCCCAATCTCCATACACCAGGCCTTGTCATTATATGGGTTGCTAACACAAACAGCCCATTAGCAGCCACTAATGGTCCCCATTAGCAGCTATTTCTATCCAAATAATAATTCAATGCCCTCTTGAATGCCTCAGTTGAATTTACCTCACCAAATTTCTAGGCAGTGCATTCTATAAACAAACTACTTGCTGTATGAAAAATATTTTCCCCTATCGCCTTGAAAGAAGAGTCATACTGAATTTGAAGCATTTTTGTCTCCACAGAGGCTGCCAGATCTGCTGAGTTTCTCCAGCATGTTCTGTTTATATTTCAGATTCCCAGCATCTGCATTATTTTCCTTTTGTCAATAGGAGGTGATGCACCTCGCTTGAGGAGACAAAACATCAGTTGGAGTTCATATAAATCAATTGAATTGAGACAGTTACCCCCAGGACCTCAAAGCTATTGATCATCTCATCTTGCTCCATCTTTCAGATTTCAGTGGTAGCAGCCATCACCCTTATTGAAAAGGTTGTCCCTTCAAACTCCAGTCCAGAGAATTGAGGGTAGTAACTAATTTTTTACTTGCCTTCTTATGAATCTACAGATTCCAGGTGATTAAAGTCACTGACAAGTAAAAAATGTAAAACAGCACTGATCAAGGATCCCGAGTTTAGTTCCTGTCATGTGATGCAGCATTACATTAAGTTGCTTTGATTTAATGCAATTCTTTTCATGTATGTTGTTACCACCGATATACTTTACATCCACAATGTGAAATGCTCAATTTTGTTTTGGGTCTATAGTGCTCAGTCATGAGGTGGCCAGCAGTTGCATGCCCTGCTGCTCTCACAAACTCATTCACTACAAAGTGCACCTCAAAGTGCCTAGTCAGAATGGCTCAGCATCAACCAGAGAATTTTTTGATACTGGTTTTAACTATCTCATTGAACACTTAGAATAGCTTATAGATTCTGTTTTTCTATACCTTTGGTATGTTTAATGTGAACATTCAAGCTGTGTAATACAGGATGAAATCCTGGTGGGTGAAGATTTATTATAATTAATAAGTCAAACACAAGCCAGTTTGGTTCATTTAGTAGCCCCTTAGTTGGTATGCTGCAGTGGCTGAAGAACACAAGTTGAAGATCTTTGGAAACTTATCCCATTGCCTATTTCTGTAGTTCAATGGGAATACAGGGCGGCATGGTGGCTCAGTGGTTAGCACTGCTGCCTCACAGCGCCAGGGACCTGGGTTCGATTCTAGCCAGTTTGCACATTCTCCCTGTGTCTTCGTGGGCACTCTCCAGGTGCTCTGGTTTCTTCCCACAGTCCAAAGATGTGCAAGGTAGGTGGATCGGCTGTGCTAAAGTGCCCAGGGATGTTTAGGTTAGGTGGGTTAGACATAGGAAATCAGGGTAGAGGAATGGGTGGGATGCTTTTTGGAGGGGCGGTGTGGACTTGTTGGGCCGAATGGCCTGTTTCCACACTGTAGGGATTCTATGGATTCTATGATTCAAAGGACCTAGGGCATGATCCAGACGAGGGCAGGCAACTTTCATGTTTCCTGGACAATATTCCTGTCTCAGTCAATAGTACCAAAAACAATTCATCTCTTTACTGCTGTTAGTGGGCACTAATGTGAAAACGTCTGCTGTGCTAACTACTGTAACAACAGAGCTCAGTGCAGTTCATGATGTATGAAGTATTTTGGGATGTTTGAGGGTTATTAATAAGGTGTTGTACAAATGCAATTCTTTCTTTCATATTGATACATTTATTGTATGTTGTAAATTGATAGCAATAAAATGACTGATGTGCATTACAATACTGGAATTTATCTTTCTGTGTTCTAGGTACTTGGAGACCGCACTACAAGGAGGAGACAATTGTAATCGCATTAGCATCAGTGTCAGTTGTAGCTGTTCTGATTGCAGCTTTCTTCTTTGGGTATAGAATGCTTGCAGGTGAGTGCCGACAAATGATATGCCTTCATAGTTTAAAGATGGTTCAAAGTTCTCTCGTTCTCACTCCTTTTCTCTGTCTGTCCCTTTTGAGCTCTCTCCCTTTTGCACTCTCTCTCTGTCAACTCTCTCGTAGTCTGTCTCGTATTCTCATACTCTGTCTCACGCCCTCACTTTCTCGCGTATTCTTTCTCTCTTGCACTCCCTCACTCTCTGCCTTGCCCTCCAATCCATGCAACATCCTAGTAACCACTTTTGCACCCTCTCCTAAGCCTCCACATCCTTCCTAAACATGGCGACCAGAACTGCACACTACTCCAAATGTGGCTTAACCAAAGTTTTATATAGCTGCAACACGACTTGTCTACTTTTACAGTCAGTGCCCCGACCAATGAAGGCAAGCATGCCATACACTTTCTTTACCACATTATTCACTTAGCGTGTGACTAAGGATAGGAGTTTGGGCAGGTACAGTACTTGAGAGGGGAGAAGTGCAAGGAGATGTGAGAATAGGAGAGAGGTGTCTACGGGAGAAAAAGAGAAAAAAAGTAGAAAGAAAGGAGAAAAAGAAAATAAAAATAGCCAAGCTACATATGTTTGGTTGCATAGCAATTATTAGGATATGTTAAAACCAATGCTAATTACACATTTATAAAGGAAATCTTCGGTGTTTGAATCAATGATGTGATGAAAATTCATGTTTACCGAATCTATTTACCGAATTTCTATATGAGCCATGATGCGATTGAGATTTGTTTGTTATAGTTTCCAAAGGAATACAGACAATAAATAGCATAAAATGGTTAAAAGTAATTTTTTTCTCTGGAAAGCTTTCTCTTGTTTTGTAATCTGAAAGGTATTCATACCTTTGTCTGATACTGGTCAATGGAGATAGACCACCTTCTGATCTTCAATTGGCTATTCTTCATGTACTGTCTAGATAGTGAGACCCACTCAATTGTGAGAACAATACAGCCAATCCTAATCCTCTGCTTATTTGACATATGCACATGCAGAACTCCATAGAGGATGATCAGGATTGTATACATTGCCAATCCAGGAACCAGTGATTAGTGATCAGGAACACTAGATGATGATCAGAAGTAAGAATCTGCATGCTCAGTAGTCACTGGTTCGGGGGCCAGGGGTCTGTATCTGCCCGTGTGATAGTTACAAAGGCCAGAATTGGATGATCTCAAAATTAACTAATTCGAACCATATAAAATAAACAAAGCGACTTTAAAGTTCACACATAAAATAAGTTTTCCTTTAATCTGAGTTCTAATACCTCCCGAAAATGCCAGCAGTTATGTTTATTTCAGATTTATATGTAATTTTCACTTGTTGTCTAGATCAACATTCAGAAGCCACCAGTTTTCAATTGTGCTGTTACACCTGGTTTTAGTGTTCCTAGGCAAAGGAGTACAAGAAAATCAGCAAAGGCCTCCACTCCTGCTTGCTTTAAAGTGCATAGGTTGTGATGCCATCCACAATCAAACAAGAATGATCACTTGGCCTGGGTTAGCAGATAATGTTTCATGTAAGCACATGGCAGCATATCAACCTGAAAGTTCCCTTACAGGCCACACACGAGCTGACCCTTTTAAATTACTGCCTGTGCATTGCCATGCATTCAAATAAATTATTTGTGTAGTCAAAAAGAACAAATTATGGGCAATGTTGATGACCAGTGTTCATGTAACTAGAAGCTGATTCTCCAGGAGTTGTAGCGAAGGAAAATAATCATTTTGTGGATGATCAAGATCTTTGTGGGACGCTTAGTGCCTGGGATTACTCTAAAAAAACGTTGATAATGACAAGTTGAATTTTGTTTTGGTAAACTCACTGTTCGTCTTGTTTTGCTTAATTAGCTTCTATGTTCTAAAATTGAAAGATAGTGTAAATGTTTTGGGCCCTTTTGTTCTAACACCGTAGTGCAGTTTGAATGCAAGTGTCCTTGCAAACCTTCCAAGCAAAGAGCATGGTAACAGAATCTCCTGTACATCAAAACCTCCTCCATTCCTTCATGACACAGAATCTCCCAAATGTTGTTTTATGAACCATGTGCTGTGAGATAAAGACACAACAGATTCATTGAATGTTGACCGACCTTTCCTCTCATTTAGATCATAAGACCATAAGAAATAAGTACAGGGGTAGAACTAACCATTCAGCCCATTGAGCCTGCTCCACCATTCTTTAGGATCATGGCTGATCTGATACTCCGATTTTCCACTTTCCTGCAATTTCCCCAAACCCTTGATTTCCCCAATTAATCAAAAATCTAACTATCTCAGCATTTAAAATACACAAGGACTCTGCCCCCACTGCTCTCTGTGGCAAGGAGTTGCAAAGACCCTCAACCCTCTGAGAGAAGAAATTGCTCCTGTTCTCAATCTTAAATTGGTGCCCCTTTATTCTGAGATTATGGCGTCTGGTCCTAGATTCTTCCATGAGGGAAAACATCATCTCAGCATTTACCCTGTCAAGCCCCTCAAGAAACCTCTATGTTCACCCTTCTACATTGTACTACAGCACAACAGATCACTATTATAGTGAAAAATACTTGTGTTTTCAAGACAGCAAGCGAAAGAGTGCTCACTATAGACTGCCACACAAGTCATTAATTAGTTATATCTGAAGTCTCAGTTAGTAAAAGTTGCATGGACCGGAATGAACCAGCAAAGACAGTTGTAAAATGATAATATCACTGGATAACAAATCTAGAAGTCCAGGCTAATGCTCACAGGTTCAAGTCCACCATGGCAGTTGATGGAATTTAGTTAGTATGTCCGCAACTGAGAGTTAATCTCAGTGATGGTGCCCATGGATATTATCACTGGTTATAGAGTCTCCGAATCAGAGAGTCATACAGTATGGAAACAGACCCTTTGGCATAACTTGTCTGCACCAAACAGAAATCCCAATCTGACCTAGTCCCGTGTGCCACCATTTGGCCCAGTTCTCTCTAAATCCTTCCTATTTATATACTCATCCAGATGCCTTTTAAATGTTATAATTGTACCCGCCTATTCTGCCTCTCCTCATAACTCAAACCTCCAATCCCAGCAACATCCTTGTAAAGCTTTTCTGCACCCTCTCAAATTTAACAATGTCCTTCCTATAGAAAGGCAACCAGAATTGTATGCAGTATTCTAAAAGTGGACTCACTAATGTCCTGTGCAGCTGCAACATGTCATCCCAACTCCAATATTCAGTGTTCTGACCAATGAAGGCAAGTGTGCCAAATGCCATCTTCACCACCCTGTCTATTTGTGACTCCACTTTCAAAGAACTATGCACCTGCACCCCTAGGTCTCTTTGTTCAGCAACACTTCCCAGGGGCCTACCATTAACCGTGTAAGTCCTTCCCTGGTTTGCCTTAGCAAAATGCAATACCTCACATTTATCTAAATTTAGCTCCATCTACCACTCATCGGCCCATTGGCCTATCTGATCAAGTTCCCGTTGTAATCTTCTTCATTGTCCACTACACCACCTATTTTGGTGTCATCTGCAAACTTAATAACTATACCTCCTATATTCTCATCCAAATCATTTATATAAATGACAAAAAACAGTGGATCCAGCACCGATCCTTATGGCATATCACTAGTCGCAGGCCTCCAGTTCGAAAAGCAGCCATGAACTGTCTCCTACCTTCAAGCTAATTTTGTATCCAATTAGCTAGCTCCCCCTGGATCCCATGTGATCTAACCTTACTAACCAATCTACCATGCGAAACCTTGTCGAATGCTTTGCTGAAGTCCATATAGACAATATCCACTGCTCTGCCTTTGTGTATCTTCTTTATCACCTCTTCAAAAGTTAGTGAGACATGATTTCCCATGTGCAGAGCCATGTTGACTATTCCTAATCAGTCCTTGTTTTTCCAAATGCATGTAAATCCTGTCCCTCAGAATCCCTTCCACCAAATTACCCACCACTGACTTAAGGCTCACCGGTCTGTAGTTTCTTGGCTTTTCCTTATAGCCTTTCTTAAATAATGGCACCACTTTAGTCAACCTTCAATCTTCAGACCCCTCACCCATGGCTGTTGATGAAACAAGTATCTCAGCAAGGGGTCCAGCAATGTCTTAGCATGTTTCCCACAAAGATCTGGGAAATCCATGATCAGATTTTCGGGATATATCTACTTTTTTATGTATTTTAAGACCTCTAGCACCTCCTCTTCTGTAATATGAACACTTTTCACAACATCACTATTTATTTCCATAAATTCCCTTGCTTCTGTGTCCTTATCCACAGTAAATACTGATGCAAAATATTTGTTTAGTATCTTCCCCCATCTCCTGTGATTCCACACATAAACAGCTATGTTGATCTTTAAGGGGTCCTATTCTCTCCTTAGTTACTCTTATGCCCTTAAGGTACTTATAAAATCTCTTTGGATTCTCCTTAACTCTATTTGCCAAAGCTATCTCATGTCCCCTTCTTGACCTCCTGATTTCCCTCTTAAGTATACTCCTACTGCACTTACACTCCTCTAGGGATTCACCTGTTCCCAGCTGTCTATATCTGACATACACCTCCTTTGTTTTCTTGACCAGAGCCTCAATTTCTCTAGGCATCCAACATTCCCTACACCTACCAGCCTTGCCCTTCAAACTAATAGGAACATACTGTCTCTGAACTCTCGTCTCATTTTTAAAGGCCTCCTACTTCCCACCCCCAGTCAACTTTTGAAAGTTCCTGTCTAATACCGTCTAGTATTGTACCTTCTCTAGTCGGTACATTCACATATTGAATAGGAAGGTTTTCTTGAACACACTAAACAAATTCCTTCCTTAAAGCCCTTAACACTGTGACAGTTCCAGTCAATTATTTGGAAAATTAAAATCCTCGACCATTACAATCCTATTCTTCTTAACAGATATCTGGGTTCTCCTTACATACTTGCTTCTCAATTTCCTGCTGACTTGGGGGAGCCCATAGTACAATCCCAACAATGTGATTATCCCTTTCTTATTTCTCAGTTTTACCCATATAACCTCACTAGACGATCTTTCAGGAATATCCTAAGTCATAATGTTATCCCTAACCAAAAACACCAATCTCCCTATTTTATGGCTCCCTTTCTATCCATATAGCATCTATACCTCGGAACATTGAGCTGCCAGTCCTGTCCATCCCTGAGTCACATTTCTGTAATAGCTATGAAATCCCAGTCCCATTTTCTGAACCATGCCCTAACCAGGGCCACTCAGCTCCTGACCTCATTATAGCCTTGGTTCAAGCCTGGATAAAAGAGCGAATTCAAGAGGTAAGGTGAGAGTGACAACTCTTGACATCAAGGCTGCATTTGACTGAGTGTGACATCAAGGAGCCGTAGCAAAACTGGAATCAAGAGGTATCGGGGGGGGCAAACTCTCCAGTGGTTGGAGTTATACCTGACGCATAGGAAGATGGTTGTGACAGTTGGAGGTCAGTCATCTCAGCTCTAGGACACCTCTGTAGGAGTTCCTCAGGGTAGTGTCCTAGGCCCAACCATCTTCAGCTGCTTCATCAATAACCTCTCCTTCATCATAAGTTCAGAAGTGGGAAATTTGCCGATGATTGCACAATGTTCAGCACCATTTGCAACTTCTCAGATACTGAATCAGTCCATGTTCAAATGCAACAAGATCTGAACAATATCCAGGTTTGGGCTGACAAGTGACAAGTAACATTTGCACCACACAAATGCCAGGCTATGACCATAAGAGACAATCTAACTACCACCCCTTGACATTTAGTGGCATTACCATCACTGAATCCTCAACTATCAAAATCATAGGGGTTATCATTGGCCAGAAACTAAACTGGACTCACCACATAAACATAATGGCTACAAGAGCAGGTCAGAGACTAGGAGAACTTTGGCGAGTAACTCACCTCCTGACTCCCCATAGCCTGTCCACCATCTACAAGGCACAAGTCAGGGGTGTGATGAAATATTCCCCACCTGTCTGGATGAGTGAAGTCCCAACAACACTTAAGAAGCTTGACACCATCCAGGACAAAGCAGTGCGCTTGACTAGCACATCCAGAAGTATCCACTCACTCCACCGCTGACATTCAGTAGCAGCAGTGCACACTATCTACAAGATGCACTGTAGAAATTCACCAAAGATCCTCAGACAGCACTTTTGAAACTCATGACCACTGCCATCTAGAATCACAAGAGCAGCCAATACGTGGGAACACCACCAACTTCACGTTCCCCTCCAAGCCTGTAACTATCCTGACTTGAAAAATTATCACCGTTCCTTCACTGTCACTGGGTCAAAATCCTGGAATTTCCTCTCTAATGGCATTGTGGATCAGCCCACAGCAGGTGGACTGCAGTAGTTCAAGGAGGCACCTCACCACCACCTTCTCAAGGGCAACCAGGGACGGGCAATAAATGCTGGCTAGTCCACATCCTACAAATGAATAAAAAAAAGTTCCTGTTCCCTACAGTGCCTCTTGCATTGAAGTAAATGCAGTTTAATTCATCAGTCTTACCTCATTGTCTGCCAAGCTCTTGTCGTCTTAACTATTTGACCTGCTCCCTTTACCTACTGTACCAACCTCAGCCTTTTCTCTTCTCTCGTTATCACCAGTTGCATTAGAAAATCTCGGAGCAAGAATATTGGTCCTCTTCCAATTCAGGTGGAATCAGTCCCTCTTAGACAAGCCTCTAACCCGAAGAGATCCCAATGGTTTAAAAATATAAATCCTTGCCCCTTGCACCATCCCCTCAGCCATGCATTGATCTGCTCTATCCTCCTATTCTTACTGTCACTAGCACGTGGCATGACTAGTAGTCCAGTTATTACTACCCCTGAAGACCTACTTTTTAACCACTGCCTAGTTTCCTATATTCTCTCTGCGAACCTCATACCATTCCCTACCTATGTCGCTGGCACCAATGTGTACAACAACTTCCTGCTGGTCACTCTCCCTTTTCAGAACATTCTGCACCCTCTCCGAGACAGCCTTGATCCAGGCACCAGGAAAGCGATACACTGTCATCATGTCTTGCTGACAGCTGCAGAAACGGCATGCCCCAAACTAGAGAGTCCCCTATTACAATCGATTGCTTGGAACCTAACATACCTCTCATTACAGTAGAACCAGTCACAGTACCAGAAACCTAGCTATCAATGCTATACTCACCTGAGAGGTCACCCCTTCTACAGTATCCAAAACGCATACGTACTTGAGACGGGGACAGCCACAGGAGACTCCTGAAACACTTGCTATCTCTCCCACCAGATAACCTTCTACCTGATTGTATTTGCGGTTTTTCTACCTTCCTGAAATTGTCATCCAGCACACCCCCTTGCTCTTGTAAACTCCTCATTGTTGTTGTAAAAACCTGTAGAGTTTGCTAGTAGTTTGTTCTTCAGGAAAGGAAATCTACCATTCTTATTTGGTCTGTCCTATGTGTGACTCCAGACAGACAGTAATCTGTGTTAATTCTTAACTGCCCCCTGAACAAGGCCTAATGAATCTCTCAGTTCAAGGCCAATTGGGATGGGCAACAAATGTTAACCTTGCCAGTGATACTGACATCCCGTGAAAGAATAAAGACAAGAAAACTGTAATTTAGTTCTTCATGAAGAGTGTTTATTTCAGCTAGGGGAGGAGAGACGCCACAACAATTGATCTTAACAGCCCGGTGCTGTGGGGAAGATAGGTAGCCAGTGCTTTTCCTGGATTATTTCATTTAGAAATCTGGTGAGGATATGAATAGGTCTCATTGAACTGCTCTCTATACTACAATACTTGGCCAACATTGTCTCAGATGGATGGCTGATGGCATGAAACACCACCTAGGATGGATCAGTGATGCCTGTCAGCTTGCCAGAAAAAAGCCAGTTAGACCATTTGTGTAAAATAGTCCAATAGGGCCATCTGATGCTCCAGATGGCAGAACTTTCTGTCCCTGCCAACTGAAAGTGGAATGGGAGCTGACGAAAATGCACAGAAGTTTCCCTGGCAGCAGTTTGGAATAAGTCTGGTTAACACTTTCTTCTATATTTTCAGCATTTGCAATTTATTGCTTTTTCTGATTATTATTCTTGATTCGATGTAGCATGTTTGAGAATACTATTACTAGTGACATGTTTCTGCGGTGGGTTATATCAGAACTCACATGACATCAGGTTATAGTCCAACAGGTTTATTTGAAAGCAGAAGCTTTCGGAGCCTCAGTCCTTGTACAGGTGTTAGTGAGAGAGGTAGTATCAGACACAGAATTCATAAGTAAAAGATCAAAAGGTCACACCATTGATGTGGATGTATTAAACAAACCTAAGATACTGTTAAGTCTTCAATCAGCTATAAGGTATAATTGATTAATATGTATATGTAAATCCCCGAATTCCTTTCAAGTCCCTGTCCTGTGAGAATGGATGTTAGGTGTGAGACCTTGTTTAGAATCTGTTTGTGTTTTGGTTTGGAGTCAGACTGGTTTTATTCCTAAAGTAGGAATTTATAAAACACCACTGTCTATAAATTGTGTGCTTTTTGAACAAAATAGAATGTATCTTGGCAAATACAAAATTTACCCCATAGATTCACGTGTGTGTGGGAGAGAGAGAGAGAGAGAGAAAGAGAGTGTGTGTGTCTGTATGTGATTATGTGTGTGTGGGGGGTGGTGGGGGAAGAGTGCGTGTGGGAGGGAGGGCGTGTGTGTGTGTGTGTGTGTGTATATATGAGAGAGGATCTGTGTGTGACAGTGTATAGTGTGGTGTTCACCTGGAATGTGATATGAACCCAAGATCCTGGTTGAGGCCGTTCTCATAGGTGCTGAACTTGGCTATCAGCCTCTGCTCGGCGACTCTGCATTGTTGTGTATTCCTGTGAATCCTTATTTAGCCCTAATGTTGCCACGTCAGGGACAATACTTCGATGCTGACTTTTCCACCTCTGGAATTTTGATTGAAGTCACATTTAGCCTCGTGATATTTCTGATAGCCATATGATTTGAGCTGTGCTAGATCTTGGTGTTTGATGGCTCAGTGTAGATGGAGCTTTCCTTTGTATCTAACCTGTGCTGTGCTGTTCTGTTCTTGGAATTTTGACACTGGATACGTGAAATAGGAAGCATTCCTCTTTCAGGTGTTAACATCCTCATCAAATTGGAATTGCTAGAAAATCTCAGCAGTTGTGGCAGCATCTGGCAGCATTCAGAGCTGTCCTGAAGAAGGGTCTAGACCCGAAACATCAGCTTTCCTGCTCCTCTGATGCTGCTTGGCCTGCTGTGTTCATCCAACTCTACACCTTGTTATCACAGTTCTTTGGTGTTTTTTTTAAATTTGATAACTTAAGTTGTTAACTTGAGATGGATACCATTAGTAGATTTTTTATTTTACCTACATTCCAGAGCTCATTTATCAATTTATTGATCCCAGTGTTAATGCGAAAATGTGTGCTTTTCTTAAAAATAACTAATTGATGCTCATGATCCCCACTGAATCAACAATATTTGAATCAAAGAATTCCTGCAGATCTCTAACTGTGCAGCTGCATATACAGAATCTCCATAGTAGTGATATATTGTTAAAATAGTTCCTTATTATGCACCATTTACATCACAAACTACATGAACACAGAAGCTGTAAACTTGATGCATTCATCAGTTTCCATCATTGATGCTTCTTTAATCAGGGGACAGGAAGCATGGACTTCACAGCATGAACATGATGGAGGCTGCACCCTCTGAATCATTCCTGGACTTGGACAGTCTCAAGTTACTTGAGGTATGTAAATCCCACTTTAGCTTCTATATGTTCTAAAGAAGCAGCTGTCTTTTATGGATCAAAGGCATGCATGTTATAAACTAACAGCTTATTCCAGCTTCATGCATGGATAGCTGATTGCTAATAGTGGCTACAACAAGCTGCTATGCTCTTTGTTCTAATAAAATTAGTTGCCTATGCCATAGATAGAACGATAAGAGAGAAGAGGAGCCCTCCTGAACTTGCACATCTGTCTAGCTTCCTGTTTCCCCTCATGCTCTCTTTGATCTCACCTTGTCTAAGATGCCACTTGTATTCCCTTGACCCAACCCTCACTAAACTGCTGACCACCCAACTTCCTTTCCTGGGTTCTGACCAAGGGTCACTGAACTTGAAACGTTAACTCTGTTTCTTTCTCTACAAGTGCTACCAAACCTGCTGAGTTTCTCCAGAAATTATTTTTTTTTTTGTTTTTCCCAGTCTCACGTTATCTGATACTGTAAATGATTTTCTCTCTGACACTTATTCACCGTTGTTTAAAATCTGCCATCTTTTCAAAAATCCATGACCACTTCGTCTTTGCCATCTACCATTCCAAAATCTCTTTCCTCTCCACAGATCTTGAATGTCCTGTACTTTCCAGATGTGTGTCTTAACATTTTTGGAGCTCTATGTTTGAATTCCTACAAGGGGTTTCTGCCCCTTCTGCATTATAAAAATGACTGTCACCAAAGTCACATATTCTGCGATTGTGATTGTGGTAAGCTGTCCCTCCTCATCCATCATGATCTACCTGCAGTCTTTGACACCGGTGACCCCACCATTCACTAGTACCCCTCCACTACTATGTAGCTGGGTTGGCTCAATATTCATGCGCTTTCATTCCTTTCTATTAAGTCATTGCCAGAGGATCATCTGCAATGGATTCTTTTACTGCTCCCGCATCATTAAGTTTAGTGACGCACCCCCCTGCCATTTGTCATTAACATTTCACCCATTGGCAATATTATTTTAAAACACTGCTTCAGATTCCACATGTTCATTGACACCACTACCTCTATTAACCCATCCACTGCATGTAAATCATCTGGCTGCTTGTCCCTTTCAGTGCTGATTGAGAAGACATTTCCTCCAGCCAAAGCCTTTGTGTTTGGCCCCCATCACATGCCATAACCAACTCCATCTCTCTTCTGGTTATTGTCTAAGGCTGAACTAGATTATTCTTAATCTTGCATTTGCCTCCGAGATGAACTTGCAACCACATATCCATTCTGTCGCTAAAAATACTTTGACATTGCCTGACTTTGCCCCATCTCACCTCATTTGTTTCTGAAAGTCAGCCGTGACTAGCTGCCTCTTGATTCGATTATTCTAATGAACCCCGATCGCCTTGACATCTTCCACTCTCTTTAAGATCGTTAAAAGCTTTGTTGACAGATGCTAACTTCTACCAAGTCCTATTCAGTCTTGCGCTCACTAAGTTACATTTCTGCTAGTTAAGCAACATTTCAAAGTTAAAATTAGAATTCTTGTTTTCAAACCCCTATTTGCTCTAACCCCTCTTTTTCTCTGTAACCTTCTCCAGCTCTACAAATAAACTGCACTCCTCCTAATTTGGTGCATTGTGTATCCCCACTTTTGATTACTTTACAGTTGGTGGATGTGCCTTCAGCCCCCACCCCAGATATTTTACTACTTTAAGACACTATATAAGTGCAACCTGTTATTGAAGAACCAGCAAAGACACACAATACTGCAGCACGGGCCTTGTCATCATTTGAGTTGGAAGTGAAAACAATCCACTGATAGTAGTTCAGTTGGCTGTGCTCTGGTGTATATGAACAGTTCAGGGGGCAGGTTTGGTGTATGGGGACAAATCTGGTGTAGATGTGACGTCTACAATCTACTAAACTGCCCACATGTGATGTATTGCCATTTTGGTAAGTTACCCATTAGTTATTGCTACCTTTTGAATCAAAGCATTAAATTGTTCCCACATGATTCTTTAGCAAGGTTTTTGGGAGGGGTTTGAAAAGGACGTAGAACTTATAATGAAATAAGTGTTCAATTATTTTCATATCCAGGTGATTGGCCGCGGTCGCTATGGTGCAGTATATAAAGGGTCATTGAATGAGCGTCCTGTTGCTGTGAAAATCTTCAGTGCCTCAAACCGTCAGAACTATATCAATGAAAGAGACATATACAGGCTCCCGCTGATGGAGCATGAGAACATAGCACGCTTCATAGTTGGCGAGGAAAGAATATCGAGTGACGGCAGAACGGAGTATATGCTGGTGATGGAGTACTATCCCAATGTAAGTCTTCTAGATGGCTCTTGTGGGAAGATCAGAGTAATCAAGCCCTCAAGATAACTCAGAGCATTATTAATGCCAGTGGGAGTGGTGAACATGTGAAAGCTGTGTTCTGAGGTGGAACTCACATTAATGGATTTGGTCTATTCACATATAATAATATATTCCAGATATTTGAGGCACCCAAGATTTTGGATCATCAGCATAATATAGCGAAATACACAGCACAAATAATAGGTACTGAGGGTGCCTGATTCTTGGCTGTGTTATTTTGTGAGGTCCTGTTGGACCGTGCACTGAAGAGCTTTTAAAAGTTTGCTATTGGGAAAATTCTGACCATCCTAATGTATGTGCTGTTGTCGGGTGCACATTTTCAGTAGTATCTGCTGGTGGGGAATGATTTCCACTACAATGGACTTCTTGGAAAAATTCATATTTTCAAAAGTATTAATGTATCTATGATAGAATCTCTACAGTGCTGTTTGAGGCTATTTGGCATTCAAAGAACATGCAATGCAGACCCACCCACCCCCATCCCTGTAACCCCACATTTACCATGGCTAATCTACCTAGCCTGCACATCCCTGAACACTATGTGGCAATTTAGCGTAGCAAATCCACCTAACATTTTTGTCTTTGTGACTGTGGGAGGTAACTGGAGCACCCAGTTGAAACCCTCGCAGATACAGGGAGAACGTACAGATTCCACACAGACAATCACCCAAGGCTAGAATTTAACATAGGTCCCCAGTGCTGTGAGGCAGCAGGGATAGCTATTGAGCTATCGTGTTGTTCACAATGTATGTGAGTGTCATGCATACCTACTTCAGCAGTGTTATGCAATTATCATCTCTGACAAGAAAGACTGTAACCATTGCCCTTTACATTCATCGGCATTACCGTTGCAAATCCCAACTATCAACATTCTGGAGGATATCACTGACTAGCACCTGCACTACACCAGCTATTTAAATACATATGTCTCCAAGAGCAGGTCAGAGGCTAGAACCCCGTAACAATTAACTCATCTCCCCAGTGTCTGTCCACCACCTACAACAAACAAGTCAGGAGTGCGATGCATTATTCCCCAAATGCTTAGAAGGGTGCAGCTTCCATGACACTTGAGACACCATTCAGGACAAAGCAGCCTGCTTAGTTGGCATCCCATCTACCACCTCAAACATTCTCTACCTCCACCACCATGCATAGTAGCAGCAGTGTATACCATCTATGTGATGAACTGCAGCAACACATCCAACCTCTTTTGACAGCACCTTCTAATCCTGTGACCTTTACCACCTGGAGGAAGGACAGCTGATACATGGTAACAATGCAACGAGTCCTCTTCCAAGCCACACACCATCCTGAAACTGTATTATGGTTCCTTCACTGTTCAAGAAATGGCTCAAGACCATTTTCTCAAAGTTGATTAGGGATAGGCAATAACTGTTGTCTTGGCCAGTGTCCATGTCCTGCAAATGAATAAAAATAATACATGTATATGATAGATATTTCTTTCAAATATAATTTATATATTGTCTTTGTCATTCAACCTGATATATATCAGAGTTTGAAGATAAAAAAATTACCTAACTTTAATACTGAATTATGAGAACTATCCAACAAGATAATTATAAATTCTGTAGTCCCTGCAATAGGCAGATATTTTCAGCTGCATAACAGTCAGAGTATAGGTGGTGCAGGTCTGTACTAGAATGCTGTTCTCGTGTCTGTGAGTCTGTTGCTTTATAGTATTGGGAGACAATACTAGAGTCTGCAGGTCTGTTGTTGTAAATTACTGGGATATAATATTGCTGTTTGAAGGGGGTCTGTCACTATATAATATTGGGCTGCATTACAGGTGTACGTGGTTGCATCATTGTATAACACTGAGCTACAGTATTGGTGTCTGTGTGCCTGTCACTATAACACTTGGATACTTGCATTTGTGTGTCACTCACTATATAGTACTAGGGTACGGGACTGGTGTCTGCACATCTGTCATTAATGGGCCAACAGCATTAACAGCCAACAGAATTATACTCTGACACAATCTGTAGTCTCATGCCCTGGCATATTCTCCCACTCTACCATTACTATCAAGCCAGGGGATCAACTCAGGTTCACTGAAGGTTGTAGAAGGGCATGCCAGGAGAAGCACTAGGCATACCAAAAAAATGAGGTATCAACCTGGTGAAGCTACGAAACAGCATTGACAGCTAAGGAGAGAGAAGGCTAAGCAATCCCACAACAAATAGATCAGAGGCTACAAGAGTGAGTCAAAAGCTAGGAATACTACAGTGATTAATTCGCCTCCTGACTCCCCAAAACCTGGCCACCATTTACAAGGAACAAGTCAGGAGTGTGGTGCAATACTCCCCACTTGCCTGTATGAGTGCAGATCCAACAACACTTGAACTTGATACTATCCATGAAAAAGCAGCTACTTGATTGGCATCCTATCCACAAATATTCAATCCCTCCACCACCAACACTCAGGAGCAATTGTGTGTACCATCTATCTAATGCCCTGCTGAAATTTACCAAAGCTTCTGAGACAGTGCCTTCCAAGTCAACAACCACTGCCATCTAGAAGGACAAGGGCAGCAGATACATAGGAACGCCACCACCTGCAGGTTCTCTCCAAGCCACTCACCATTGTGACACCATATACTGTCGTTGGGTCAAAATCCAGGAATTTCCTCCCCAGTAGCATTGTGGGTCTACCTGCAGCATTTCAAGAAGGCAGCTCACCACCACCTTTTCAACAGCAGCTAGGGATGGGCAATAAATGATAGTTCAGCCAGTGATATTTACATCCTATAAATGAATTTTAAAAAGAACAAAAGCTACTGATGTTGACATTGGGTGCCTGAAATAGACTAGCACTAACAGCCCTCACATTTTTGGACTTGAATGATGTGGAGAGAAACCTAATCCCAAGTTCTATCCATGGTGGAAACTTATCTGCTTGCAATTATATAGCAATAATTTCCTTAGCAATAGAACAGACAATGTGAGGTAATACATGCGAACAAACTTTTAACACTGACAAAATAGGCTGATTTGTCTACTTTAACAGTTACTTTCAATCATTATGTGCCTAATGCTTGTTGGGCAGTGAGCGACAGCTTGTTGTCCAATGTGTTGCAACAGGACTTGCAGCAGTCTGTTTACTAAGTAAATTATGTCTAAAAATGCACTGTCACTATCATAAAAAGAACTCTTAACCATAACTACAGAAGCAACTCCAATTTTACAGAGTGCAAAATCAATCCTGGTGACTTATGGCAGTGCAATCTCCAGGACAGATTGATGTGGAATTACCAAAACATTTCATTCTGGACATCCTGGTGTTAGTAAACACCGTGCTCTCAGCTGAGAAGTAATAATTGATCTGTGGAGCCTATTGGTAGAGTAACTGAGTGTTGTTTTTAATCTATAAATCAATAGCGCCCCCTGCAGAGGATTCAACTTTACTACACCAAAAGAATTTTGAAATTCAGTGGAATTGAGTTTGTGAACATTGAAAGTGGCATGCAGTATAATTCACAGGCAGATGTCAGGGTCCATGTGTATGCAACAGACTCAGACTAGCAAGTTGCATCGTTGGAACTGTTCAGACTGTTTACAGCTGTGAACAAAAAGAGGTCATGAGACCATAAGACATAGAAGCTGAAGTAACTCATTCAGCCCACTGAGTCTGCTCTACCATTCAAGGCTGATCTGATACTCCTTGACTCCACTTTCCCAACATTTTCCCTTGATTCCATAACTTTTTAAAAATCTATTTCAGCCTTGAATATATTTATTGACTCAGTGGCAACAGCCTTCTGTGGTAAAGAATTCCACAGATTCAAGACCCTCTGAGGAAGAAATTCCTCCTCTTCTCTGTCTTAACTGTTCAACCCCTTACATTGAGATGATGGCCCCTTAAGGACTATCCCACAAGGGGAAACAACCTTTCCGCATGTCAAGTCCAAGAATCTTGTATGTTTCAGTAATGTTGTTAGCCCCATATCTGCATTTTGATCACTTTGACTACTGCCTAAATTTATCTATTGAACATCACTTTCTTGTCGCCTAATCTCCCTCTGCTTGAGGCGATTCCTGGCAGAGCTATTGAATAGCTACAGTGAGAAGCAAAAAATGGGCCAAGGTTTCTGACCCAATTCAATTACTGCTGCTGCTACACATGTTTGGTCTAGATACTAGTTAAGAATAGAATTGGGGCTTTGTTTGACACACCGAGTTTTGCTGCCAAGGTGATGCAGTGCATCCGTGCCACACCCTAATCAGCAGTGTGGGAAAATTAGATAGGGTAGTTCTCCCAAAGTGTGGTATGCAGAATTAGTGAGGATCATTCCATAGGCCAACTCAGTTCCAAGATCTGACTCATTTATTTCACTTATTTGGAACACGTTCATTAACAACCTTCTGGTTAAATTGCCCCTTCTTCATTTGTCTTTTGGATGAGAAAATAAGGCCCCACTAGCCTGCTAAGGGGGATATTACATGGCACTATTTTGAAGAGCATGGGAGGCAGCTTTGCAGACTTGGGCAATACTCATCTTAATGTCACAGAAAATAGTAGTTATCACATTGCAGTTTGTGGGAGTTTGCTAAACTCAAATTGGCAGTTGCATTTCCTAGATTATAACAATGACTTGAGGTATTTATTATTCATTAAGGTACTGAGGTAAAGTATGTCTTAACGTATGAATTAGGATCAGGAGTAGGCAATTTAGCCCCTTAAGCCTGCTGCATCATGCAATAGCTCATTTACTTATCTGACTGTGGCCTCACATTTATGCCTACCTCCCCAGTAACATTGGGCACCCTTATTTGTTAAGATCTATCTGCCTTTACTTTAGAAATATTCAATCACTCTGCTTCCACTGTTCTCTGGGGAAGAGAGTTCCAAAGGTGCTAGACCTTCTTGACAGAAAAAAAACTCCTCAAAAATTGTATCCTTACTTAAAAATAAAGAAACCAAAACAGTACAGTGTTGCCTTTTAAAACTGACTTAGTTAACATGTTTCACTTTTAATGGCATTTATAAAATGGTGACAATATATTTGTTTAATGCTGTGCATTTCAGTTTGACGTTGCTTGCTGTGTACTTTCTCCCCTGCCTGCTCTCACGCAGTGCGCCCCTGTACTCAGTTCCCTGGCCTTCCTTTGGTTCCTGCCCCTGTCTATCTTTCCCAAGCTCCCATTCCTGCCCTCTCTTCTTGCCAGTTTTCTCCTCACTGCCATTCTGAACTTAGTCAGAAGTCACATGACACCAACAAGTTTATTTGTAATCACTCAGAGATAGTAAGAACTGCCGATGCTGGAGTCAGAGATAACACGGTGTGGAGCTGGAGGAACACTGAAGAAGGGTCCTGACCTGAAATAACAAGGTGTAGAGCTGGATGAACACAGCAGGCCAAGCAGCATCAGAGGAGCAGGAAGGCTGACGTTTCGGGCCTAGACCCTTCTTCAGAAATGGAGGAGAGGAAGGAGGTTCCGAAATAAATAGGGAGAGAGGTGGAGGCGGATAGAAGATGGATAGAGGAGAAGATAGGTGGAGAGGAGACAGAGGCGGGGATGGAGCCAGTAGAGGTGAGTGTAGGTGGAGAGTTAGGGAGGAGATAGATCAGCCTAGGAAGGATGGACAGGTCAAGGGGGGGGGGGGGGGTTGGTGGGTGGGGGGTGGGGGGGGGGCTTGGGGTGGGAGGAGGGGATAGGTGGGCGAAAGGACAGGTTAGGGAGGCGGGGACGAGCTGGGCTGGTTTTGGGATGCGGTAGGGGGAGGGGAGATTTTGAAGCTTGTGAAGTCCACATTGATACCATTGGGCTGCAGGGTTCTCAAGCGGAATATGAGTTGCTGTTCCTGCAACCTTCGGGTAGCATCGTTGTGGCACTGCAGGAGGCCCAGGATGGACATGTCGTCCATGGCACCCCAAAACCAGCCCAGCTCGTCCCCGCCTCCCTAACCTGTCCTTTCGCCCACCTATCCCCTCCTCCTATCTCCAGCCCCAACCCCATCTCCTACCTACCAACCTCATCCTGCCCCCTTGACCTGTCCGTCCTCCCTGGACTGACCTATCTCCTCCCTAACTCCCCACTTACACTCCCCTTTACTGGTTCCATCCCCGCCTCTTTGACCTGTCTGTCTCCTCTCCATCTATCTTCTACTCTATCCATCTTCTATCCGCCTCCCCCTCTCTCCCTATTTATTTCAGAACCTCCTTCCCCTCCCCCATTTCTGAAGAAGGGTCTAAGCCCGAAATGTCAGCCTTCCTGCTCCTCTGATGCTGCTTGGCATGCTGTGTTCATCCAGCTCTACACCTTGTTATTTCAAATTCTCCAGCATCTGCAGTTCCTACTATCTCCTGACCTGAAATGTCAACTTTCCTGCTCCTCTGATGCTGCCTGGCATGCTGTGTTATTTGAAATCACACAAGCTTTCGGGGCACAACCCCTTTGTCAGGTGCAGTGAGAGAGTAGAGCACACAGACCAAGCGTTTATAAGCAGAGAGATCAAGGGCAGAGAGATCAAAAGATTATATAACTGGTGTGAGTGCAGTGTCAGATGATAAGTCACTGCAGGTGACCAAAGGTGTTAGATGGTGAGTAGCGTGTCAACAGCTGAATAACCAGTGACGGGATGACCTATAATCCAATTAAGTAAGGCAAAGAGAGAATTTTTTTTTGTGGGATGTGGGCTTCGCTGGCTGGCCAGCATTTCTTGCCCATCCCTAGTTGCCCTTGAGAAGGTAGTGGTGAGCTGCCTTCTTGAACCACTGCAGTCCTCCTGCTGTGGATTGACCCACAATGCTATTAGGGAGGGAATTCCAGGATTTTGACCCAGCGACAGTGAAGGAACGACGATATATTTCCAAGTCGGGATGGTGAGTGACTTGGAGGGGAACTTGGAGGTAGTGGTGTTCCCATATGTCTGATGCCCTTGTCCTTCTAGATGGAAATGTTCGTGGGTTTGGAACGTGCTGTCTAACGATCTTTGGTGAATTTCTGCAGTGCATCTTGTAGATAGTACACACTGCTGCAACTGAGCATCGGTGGTGGGGGGAATGAATGCTTGTGGATGTGGTGCCAATCAAGCGGCTGTTTTGTCCTGGATGGTGTCAAGCTTCTTAAGTGTTGTTGAGGCTGCACTCATCCAGGCAAGTGGGGAGTGTTCTATCACGCTCCTGACTTGTGCCTTGTAGATGGTGGACAGGCTTTGAAGAGTCAGGAGGTGAGTTACTTGCTGTGGTATTCCTAGCTTATGGCCTGCTGTTGTAGCCACTGTGTTAATGTGGTGAGTCCAGTTGAGTTTCTGGTCAATGGTAACCCCCAGGATGTTGATAGTGGGGGTTCAGTGATGGTAACACTATTGAATGTCAAGGGACGGTGGTTAGATTGTCTCTTATTGGTGATGGTCATAGCCTGCATTTGTGTGGCGTGAATGTCACTTACCAGTTGTCAGCCCAAGACTGGATATAGTCCAGATCATGTTGCATGTGAATATAGACTGCTTCAGTATCTGAGGAGTTACAAATGGTACTGAACATTGTGCAATTATCGGTGAACATCCCCATTTCTGACCTTATGTTGGAGGGAAGGTCATTGATGAAGCAGCTGAAGATGGTTGGGCTGAGGACACTACCCTGAGGAACTCCTACAGAGATGTCCTGGAGCTGAGATGATTGACCGCCAACAACCACGACCATCTTCCTACGCGTCAAGTATTTCTCCAACCATGGAAAGTTTGCCCCTGCTCCCTATTGATTAGGGCTTCTTGATGCCACACTTGGTTGAATGCAGCCTTGATATCAAGGGCTGTCACTCTCACCTCACCCCTGAAATTCAGCTGTTTTGTCCATGTTTGATCCAAGGCTGTAATGAGGACAGGTGCTGAGTGGCCCTGGCGGAACCCAAACTGGGCTCAAATATTTCTGAGCAGGTGCTGCTTGATAGCACTGTTGATGACACCTTCCATCACTTTACTGATGACTGAGAGTAGACTGATGGGGCGGTAATTGGCCGGGTTGGATTTGTCCTGCTTTTTGTATACAGGACATACTTGGGCAATTTTCCACATTGTCGGGTAGATACCAGTGTTGTAACTGTACTGGAACAGCTTGGCTAGGGGAGCGGCAAGTTCTGGAACACAAGTCTATTGCCGGAATGTTGGCAGAACCCGTAGTATTTGCAGTATCCATTTTCTCCAGCCGTTTCTTGATATCACGTGGAGTGAATTGAATTGGCAGAAGACTGGTATCTGTAATGCTGGGGACCACTGGAGGAGGCCAAGATGGATCATCCATAATTACAAAAAATTAAAAGTAAGGTGGTTTTGGAGACAAACTAAATGACTGGAGTCATATCCAAATTCAAAATGGTACAAACTAATTAAGGTAGAGAGATCATAACAATTTATCAAGGTGATGCTGTCAAAACAGGACCTTAAGGAAGATTTTATATATATAGAACAGTATGGTGGGGTCACCTGTAGTATGACATGAACCCAAGATCACGGTTGAGGCCATATTCATGGGTACGGAATCTGGCTGTGTTCGGCAATTCTGCATTGTTGTGTATCTCAAAGTCCACCTTGGAGGACACTTACCCGAAGATCAGAGGAGGCTGAATACGCTTGACTGCTGAAGCGTTCTCTGACCGGGAGGGAACATTCCTGTCTGGCGATTGTTGCGCGGTGTCCACTCATCGACTGTCGTAGCATCTGCATGGTTTCATCAATATACCATGCTTCAGGGCATCCTTGCGTGCAGCATGTGAGATAGACAACATTGACGGAGTCACATGAGTATCTGCCATGTATGTTGTAGGTGGTGTTCCCACATGTGATGGTGGTATCCATGTCGATGATCTGACATGTCTTGCAGAGGTTGCCATGGCAGGGTTGTGTGGTGTTGTGGTCGATGTTGCCCTGAAGGCTGGGTAGTTTGCTGCGAACAATGGTCTGTTTAAGATTTGGTGGTTGTTTGAAGGTGAGAAGTGGATACGTAGGGAAGATCTTGGTGAGATGCTCATTGTCATCAAAGATATGTTGAAGGCTGCAAAGAACATGGCTAGTTTCTCCGCTTGGGGCAAAGACTGGACGATGAAGTGTACTCTATCGGTTATCCTGTGTCCGTCTTCTGAGGAGGTCATTGCTGTTGCTGTTATTCAGCTGTTGAAACTTTACTCACCGTCTAACACTCTTGGTCACCTGCAGTGATATCACCTGACACTGCACTCTCACCAGTTGTATGATCTATTGATCTCTCTGCCCTTGACCTCTCCCTGCCTATAAACTCTGAGTCTGTGTGCTCTGCTCTCTCTCTCTCCCATCTGACAAAGGGGCCGTGCTCTGAAAGACTGCATGATTTCAAGTAAACCTGTTGGACTATAACCTGGTGTCGTGTGACTTCTGTCTCTGTTCACCCCAGTCCAACACCGGCACCTCCACATTCTGAAGTTGTGTCCTCCACCTGGTGGCAGGCAGTAGTCAGTGCAGGTAGTAATTTCTATTTTTAAATAATATTCTGCACCATCTGCTCTTCATGCCAAAGTGGATAAGTTCACATCTTTCTATGTTACACTCCATCTGCTTTTTCTCACTTACGTTACCTATTTATATACTTAATTGCTCCCTTGTAGTCATTCTCTTTTTTTTTATATTTTGCCTAATCTTGTACTTAGCATAGTAACACATTAAATAATAAAATGTTTATAGTAGAAATTGGCAGTAAAGATGAGAGATTTACCAAATATAGGTTCTGGATAAATTTCTAATCTTTCCTGCCACTGTCATATTTCAGTAACACATCTATTAGCTTTTAGTGATAAACACAATTAAATGCTTTTCATTGTCTATGATACATATATAAACATTCCTGAAGGAAAGAAAAATGATGGCAGCACCGTGGCTCAGTGGTTAGCACTGCTGCCTCACAGCACCAAGGAGCTGGGTTTCGATTCCACCTTCGGGTGACTGTGTGGAGTTTGCACATTCTCCCCATGTCTGTGTGGGTTTCCTCCACGTGCTCCAGTTTCCTCCCACAGTCCAAAGATGTGCGGACTTGGTGGATTGGCCATGCTAAATTACCCATAGTGTTCAGGGATGTGGAGATTAGGTGGATTATATGGGAATGGATCAGTAAGGACTTGTTGTGCTAAAGGCCCTGTTTCCACACTGTAGGGATTCTATGATTCCTGTTTGCTTCTAGATATTCATCAAAGATTGTCCTCTTCTTCTGACTTAAGTATATATCTAAACTGAATTTTGCTACTTTCTACTTGAAGTATGGTGTTGTTTCTTTCTTTATGATTTAAAAAAATTATTTCAATGAGATGATTCATTAAGCTTAGAGTTCTAGAATGATCATACTCCAGACCTATATTGGGACTGAATAGCGAGCAAAAGAGGGACAATCAGACATGCTTCAAATGGAGAGAGGAATATGATAGAAGCCATGCACTGTTACTAAAAATATTCAGTTTGTATTCAGATCATGTATTCAGAGAATTTGATGTACTTACAAGGTTAAAAGTTAGAGACAGAATTTAACAAACTTGCAGAAATACAAAATATAGCAGATTGACTAAAACCTAGAAGTTTAGAAGATAGATTGAGTACGAACACCTAAACAATGGTAATTAGGAAGAGTATGTGAGAAGTAACCAAAGTGAAGATTGAATGGTGTAACAATGGAACAAATACATTTGTCTACTTCTTACAATTTCTAAGAGAAGATGTAATTGTAATGCTGTAGCCAGAAGGATACAGATAGCTATTTAATTTTATGAAGATGAAGATGACAACAAGAAAAGTTGAGGTAAAAAACTCATAAGGTACTATATTCTATCCATTTATGGTTCAAAAATCTGGACAGAATAGATGAGGGGTAACTGGTGGATGATTTTCATAAAGTTTTTGATATGATACCACACAAAAGATTCGTAATGAAACTTAGAGCACATGGTATTCGGGGAAATATACTGGCTAGGATTGAGAACTGATTAATAAACAGAAATCAGTCGCAATAACTGGGTAATTATCAGGTTGGCAAGGATCAATGCTTGGTTCCCAGCTATTCACGTCTAAGTCAATGATTTGGATGTAAGGAAATAAACTTAATGTTTTCAAGATTGCAGATGACACAAAACCAGGTGCAAGTGTGTGCTTTGAGGAGGATGCAAATACACTTAGAGAGGATTTGGAGATCCTAAGCGAGAAGGCAAAAATTTGGCTGACAAAATGCAATATGGACAGATGTGAGGCTATTTACTTTGGTTTAAAAAACAGAAATAGAGAGTATTCTTAAATGGTGAGAGACTGGGAAGGGTTAAACTTGAATTCGGGTGTCTGTGTTCATGAGTCACTGAAAGTTAGCATGCAGTAACAGCGTGCAATTAAGAAGGAATGTGGTATGTTGGTCTTTATTACAGGAGAATTTGACTACAGGAATAAAGCTGTCCTACTGCAATTATGAAGAGCCTAGAAGTGTTGTGTGCAGTTTGAATCTCCTTACCCTCAGAAATACATATTTGCCAGAAAACCAATGGTTCATCAGAGGGATATGTCCTCTGAGGAGAGATTATATAGCTTGAGCCTTTATTCTCTGGAGTTTAGAAGAATGGTAGGTAATCTCATTCAAATATTCAAAATTCTTAGATGGTTAGAAAAGTAGATACATAAGAGATGTTTCCCCTGGCTGGTGTGGTCAAGAACCAGGGGATTCAGTTTCAGAATAAGGGACAGGTCATTTACAACTGAAATGCAGAGGAATTTCTCCACTCAGATGGTGCTAACTCTTTAGAATTCTGTGCACTAAAGGGTTTTTGCAACTCAGTCATTGTGAATGTTCAAGTCAGAGGCCAACAGATTTCTACATATTAAAAACATCAAGGGGTATGTGGAAAGTGCAGGAAAAGGGAGTTGAAGAAGATGATCATGATCTCATTGATGGTGGAGCAAACTCAAAGGGCAAAATAGTTTACTCTGCTCCTTTTCTTTATGCTATGTTCTTGTAAATAAAGATTGGTAAAAGAAAATAACCTATTTTGAAATGTGAATGCTAAGATGTATGCTTCAACTCCATTGACAAACCATAAGGTAAATAAAGAGGTGTTTGAAATTACAACAGCAAAAATAACTCTAAATAGTGACATTCAGAAATGTCAAAAGTTCACCCAGGCTCCAAAAATAGTACCTTCCAAACCTAGGATCACTTCTGTCTAGAAGGACAGGGACAGCAGATACATAGGAACATAATTTACCACGCCAACTTGAAAATATACCGTTCCTTCAGTGTCACTGGGTCAAAATCCTGGAACTGCTTCCCTAATGGCATTGTGTGTTACCTACAACACATGGACTGCAGTGATTCAAGAAGGCTCTTTCTCGAGGATAACTAGAGAAGGGTGATAAATGTTGGCCCAGCCAGTGACACCCACATCTTCTGAATGAAATAAAAGCAATATTCAGCCATTTGACCAAAGCTAAACAAAATTACAGAGATCTATTTTAGAGGGTAAAATGGCGGACAGCAAACGAGATCTTGACCTTTGCACAGTTGACACAGTGATTTCAGATAATCTCTAGTGAACGTGTGAGAGTGGCATAAGGCAGAAGAGTGTGGCACATGACAACAAATCACTTAGTAGCCATAAACAGCAGAGAGAATCCAGGTGTGATTCTTGTAAACCATCCTGCATTCTGAGGCCAAAGATGTAGTGTCCAAAATTACTTAATACTCCAAATGTGGAATAAACAGGGCTTTGCATATCTGAGGTATGATTTCCATTCTCTCGTATTTTAGTCTTCTCAATTGATACAAAGGGCAGAATTCCATCTGATTTTATTTTGATTTTAATGATCTATGTACCTGGATCCTCGGATATCTTCAGACTTGCAGTTTCTTACTGTTTACCCATTTGAAAGTATTCTGTTCTATCCATTTTAGTCCCAAAATAGATGAACTCTTATTTTTGTACATTGAGATCTGTTCAAGTTTTTTCCATTCACTTAATCTCTTTGTTATTTTATGTTTCTGCCCACAATGCTTGTGTCACTGCTTGTGTCAAACTGTGTTTGTGTCATCAGAAAATTTGGATCTGACTTCCATTTACATCATCAAAATATTAACAAATATGGTGAATAATTGAGATTTCTATATATTCTTGCAGGATACTACCAATCACTTAATCAAAAGTATCTGCCCATTATTGCCCACATTGTATTCTACCGTCCAATCAGTTTCCTAGGTCAATAATTTGCATTCAATATCACGGGTTCAGCTTTGAGTAACAATCTATTATATTGAACTTTGTTGAATCCCTTCTGGAATCTCTAGCAATAACCTCTGTTGGCAATCAGATGTCCACTACTTTAAGAACACCTTCAAAATAGTTACAGCCTCTGCTGCTAAGCACCCATTTGGAAAAAACTCCATTGCTCATTAAAAAGAACCACCCCGACTTTATTTTGCTCCATTGTTGGTAGGCCTACAGCTTTTACTTTTATTAATCTGTGCTAGCCTCATGTTATGGGACCAGGTCTGTTTTTGTGATACTCGGTTGGGAAGTAAAGTGCAAATATTGGTGTGAACTGGAGAAAACGGGTGTGCCTTAGACCATAAGAAGTAGGATAGGCTGTTCGGCCGCTCGAACCTGCTCCACCATTCATTAAAGTTATTGCTGATCCAACGTTCTTCATGTCCACTTTCCTGTGTTTTCCCCAATAACCCTTGATTCCCTGACTGATCAAGAATTTATTTATTTCAGCCTTAAATATACACAAGAACTCTATGATCTACACTCTCTGTGCCAAGAAGTTCCAAAGATCCACTACTGTCTGAAAGAAGAAATTCCTCTTCATCTCAGTCTTAAATTGGCACACCTTTATTCTGGGCCTTGTATCTTATGTGAGAGGTTACTCTATTGAGTACTTGCTCCTGAATTCTAATACCTCAATTACTGCTGGATGCACACCTAACCCTACTGTAATGGCAAAGCAATGTGGAGGAAGCTTAATGGAGAGATATTCCACTGGGTATATGACTCTTCTTGAGGCATGTTTGATGGTGGTGTATATTAGTGTCAGGATAGTTGACTGCACAGCTAACACTATTTTCTTCGGACTGTTTAAAATTTCCTAAATTTCAAATGTTCTTTGTGCCACCACCACCAAGGCTGGGTACAACCAAATGATTTTTTAACAAAATGATTGCTAGTCCCCTTGAAGTGATCTTGGAAGCACAGATGAGATCTTCCATCGTCCTCGTGTACATTCTTACCAACACCGCTAAATGCAAAGTAGCTTCTTGCTGCCATCCCTTATCATGTCTCACTTGTGCCTAACATTTTCTAAATTTGTTCATGGGATGAAATCATTCCAGGTTACGCCAGCATTTATTGCCCATTCCTAATTGCCCAAAAGATAGTTAAGAAAGAGCCTCACTGCTGTGGGTCTGGAGTCACATGTAAGCCAGACCGAGTAAGGACAGTAGATTTCTTTCCTTAAAGGTCATTTGTGAAATCATGGGTTTTTAAAAATCACAGAATCCCGACAGGTGTGGAAACAGGCCATTCGGCCCAACAAGTCCAAACCGCCCATCTGAAGAGGATCCCACCCTGACTCATTCCCCTACCCCTGCATTTCCCCCATGTCTAACCCACTTAACTTAAACATTCCTGGATACTAGGGGCAATTTAGCATAGCCAATCCACCCAGCCTGCACATCTTTGGACTGTGGGAGGAAACCAGAGCACCCGGAGGAAACCCATGCAGACACGGGGAGAATGTGCAAACTCCAACGACAGTCGCCTGAAGTTGGAATTGAACCCGGGTTCTGGCGCTATGAGGCAGCAGTGCTAACCACTGCGCCACCCATTGTGATAATTAACAGTAGTTACATGGTCACCATTAGGCTAGTTTTTGTTTTGTTTCAGATTTTACCATCTACCATGGTGGGATTCACATCCATATCCCCAGTATATTAACCTTGGGTTCTGGATTACCACAATGTCACCACCTTTCCAATGACACATTAATAATCAAATGATTTTAGTTATTATTTTTGCAAGTTTGTTTTACAGAAATTCAATGCGACTGCATAAATTGTTGATGTTCATTTTAATGTATCTGTATTCCCTTGACATTTAGGGCTCATTGTGCAAGTATCTGAGTCTACACAGCAGTGACTGGGTTGGTTCCTGCCGACTGGCACACTCCATCACCAAGGGCCTTGCCTACCTTCACACAGAACTGCTACGAGCTGGTGAGAAACAGCAGCATCCATAGGACTTGCCCGTCTTACTGTCACTCAGTCAACTGTCATTTCATCATTTCTGATTTTTATTGTCTGTGTGTTGAAATCATGTACATGTTTTTTTCTTTGAAAGCTGTAATATTTGATGCACAGTCATATGTGATGTGAATATCCAGGCTTGATTCAAAACTGCTAACTCTTTTTTAAATAAATTACCAATCCCTAGTGGAATACTGACCGTCTGACTCCAGTAAGGTAGAAGCTCGATCAACCAACTGACCATTTTGTTTATAAAGTTCTAGAATCCAGGAGGGTGGAGGAAATTTTGACAAAAAAAAGCAGAGCAGTATATGTCCAGTTTTCAATTTAAAATCATGAGGGGGGCAGTGTTGTAATCACGTAAGAGGCAAGCCTGTGCAAAACACAATTATTGTGTAATGGAGTCATTCTAATGTGTACATGTAAAGGTATCTGTCAAAAGTTCACGTGAAGTTACTACAATGATAGATAAGGGGTAGAATTCCCCTTCACTCCATTTGGCTTTCCTGTCTGGCTATTGTGCTCTGTTTTGAACACTCAGGCTTGGCCTTTTTCTGTTTCACTTGCATCTTCTTCTCCAATCTTCCCATTTTCCTTTCTTCTCTTTCTCTTGTATCTCCTTCTGCGACTGCCTGTCGGTTCGCCACTTTCTTTTTGTGTTCTGTTTGCCTCTGTTCGTGCTATGTAATTTTCTTCTTCTCTCTTTCCCTCAAAACAATGGGAATGACTTAAATCCCTTTAACATGTTACTCTATTCTGAGAATTCTACCAAGTTCCTAGAGTGAAAAGTTGCTGATTGGGCGATTGCTGACAGCAGCACACAAGTGCCTATTACTTTTTCTTTAAACAGATTGCTCCCTAAGGAAGGATCCTCTATGTCTTTGTGCACCAGATAATTCAAATACAAATGACCATGGTATTTCCTTCAGTATTGATAGGAACCTAGGAGAAGGTCATTCAGCTCCCATCTCTCTCTCCTCCCTCCCCAAACCCCTACCCTAATCCCCAAATCCACTCCACTATTAAACCAAAATATGTATTTGAATCCTTGCCTAACAGTTGACTGATCTTGGTCATGAAAGCTCCAATTGACCTGATATCCTGCACTGTTTTCAGGAGTTTCAGATTTTTGCTGCCTTTTGAATTAGAATGTGCCTCTTGATGCTACTTCAAAATTGCTGTCTTTGTCCTGGATTCTCTTACCAGAGGAAATCATTTCTCCCTATCTAGAATATCCCCCTTTATAACATTCGTAAGATCACATGATGAATTGCAAGCTTGGATAAGGTACAAGAAAGTGATTGGTGACCTGAAGCAGCACCATTGAAATAATACTGCCATCTGGAAAGGAGGGCAGAGGATTTGAAGAAGGTAAATATAGATACAGTACTAGCTGAGCATTCTAACAGTGAGAAATTTATCACCCCTCCAGATCAGTATAAGTCAGCCATTACACACCGGGACCTCAACAGCAGGAATGTGCTCGTGAAGAACGATGGAACTTGTGCCATTAGTGACTTTGGCCTTTCCATGAAATTGACTGGAAATCGACTGGTTCGACCAGGGGAGGAGGATACTGCAGCCATCAGTGAGGTGAGCAACGGAAGAGTCAAAGATTGTGCAGGTATTGTAGCACATTTTCTTGGAGTTTAAAACACAAGGGAGCACCATTAGCAAGTGTAATGGAGTCAATTATATCACCTCCTGTTGTGTACATGTACAAAACAATACTATCAGGAGAACTATACTGCCTATTGTGCACTTGTACAGAGGCTGTGCTGACGGGGGCCAACAGTTATTATACTACCTGTTTTTACTGGTAGTGCATATGCTGCAGGGGTGTAGGGAGTAATGCACTTTATATGTTCTAATGCCTTTCAGAGGTTTCATAAATTTTGTGAAGCTGCCACTGTGACCCCAGTCTGATTAACAAGGAATTACTGCAATTCTGAGAGATTGAGAATGTCACAAAGGTGACTTATTTGGTTTGAAGATCAGTTGCTGTGCAACACTTAAAAAAAAAAATTATGTAACCTCCAACTGACATGGCCAGTCGAGGCTTTGACTGATAGCAGAGTCTGCTTACACTGTTAGGCTTCCCTGCTTCTTTTTTTGATGTATCACACTTCTCATTAAACTGCAGTTCTGAGCATGTTGATGTTTCGCTGCTTAGTGAGGTTGTGATACTGGGCAGTATTGGAAATTATTTGTTTGACCTGAGACCAGAACAAACTTGATTCCCAGGCAATGACCTATCTCCAAATGGTGCAGTCATTCAGTCAGCTGGAATTGACAATGCTGATTCTCAGTGTTTGTTGTGTGAAGCGGTGAATACACAAGAGATTTTCTCTTCTGACTCTGATGTTTCTTTCTACGTTATCTCTTCCACAGGTTGGCACAATCCGTTACATGGCACCTGAAGTGCTAGAGGGAGCTGTAAACCTGCGAGATTGTGCCTCTGCTCTCAAGCAGGTGGATATGTATGCACTAGGCCTTATCTACTGGGAAATATTTATGAAATGCACAGATCTTTTCCCAGGTAAGAAGGTAACAACAGTAACACACTGCCTTTTTACGTAGTAAATGTCTCATGTTGGTTCACAGGAGTGCTATAAAACAAAATTCGATATGGTGCTGTATAGAGAATTACTATGACAACTGACCAAAAGTTAGTCAATGAGGCAGGCTTTAAAAGGTGTCTTACGCAAGGAAAGAAAGGAGGGGAGTCTCAGGGAAGGAATTCCAGAACTTCAGGCTTAAGTGACTGAAGACATACCAGCAATAATGGAACAATAGAAATTAGAAGTGTTCAAAGGTAGATGAAGATGGTGGCAGAGTGGTGATGTCAATGGATTAGTAATCCGGAAACACAGGAGTAATACTCTGGAAGATGAGTTTAAATCCCACTATGGTGACTGGTGGAATTATAGAGGCAGCACAGTGGCTCAGTGGTTAGCACTGCTGCCTCTCAGCGCCAGGAACCTGGGTTCAATTCCAGCCTCGGGTGACTGTCTGTGTGGAGTCTGCACAGTGTCTGTGTGGATTTCACAGTGTCTTCCCGTGTCTGCGTGGATTTCCTCCAGGTGCTCTGGTTTCCTCCCACAGTCCAAAGATGTGTAGGTTAGGTGGCTTGGCCATGCTAAATTGCCCCTAGTGTCCAGGAATGTGTAAGGTAGGTGGATTCGCCGTGGGAAATGGAGGATTACAGGGACAGGGTAGAAGGGTGAGTCTAGGTGGGATGCTGTTTGGAGAGTCGGTGTGGACTTGTTGGGCCAAATGGCCTGCTTCCACACTGTAGGGATTCTATGAAAAGTCAGGACGGGAGGACTGCAAAGTTCTCAGTAGATTGCTGTCTTTTTTGCATGTGCATATGCACATATGCAGACACAAACATGTGAACTAGGACCAGAAGCAGGCTACTCAGCTCCTCGGACCTGCTCTCCCATTCAGTAAAATTGTCTTTTGGATTTCACATTCCAGTCCAGTCCCAACAACCGTTGATTTCCCCTGCCTAACAAGAATATATCTAGCTTTGCCTTGAAAATACTCAATGGCTCACCATCCCACAGCCCCCTCATCTCTGTCCTAGAAGGTCACACCCTAATTTTAAAACCGTGCTAGTTCTTCACTCATCTACAAGACCATTCAAAGAATCATAGAATTATTACAGCACAGTAACAGACAATACAACCTATCGAGTCTGCAAGGTCACCAATGCAACATTTCATTTCGCACCATTCTCACTCCTTGTCCCTGTAACCCTGCGCATTCTCCATTTCAGATAATAGGCTAGTCCCCAATTGAACCTGCTTCCACCACACTCGCAGGTAGTATATTCCAGATCTCAACGACTTGGTTAGCCACTTACTTTTGGTTCTTTTATTAATTACTTTAAATCTATATCCTCTCATTCTTGATCCCTTCACAAGTGAGAGCATTTTTTCCCTATCTACTCTGTCCAGACCTCTTTAGGTTTTGAGCACCTCTGTCAAATCCCCTAGACCCTTCTTTTCTACAAGGGAAGCAGTTCTAATTTCTGAGATAGTAGGAACTGCCGATGCTGGAGAATCTGAGATAACACGGTGTAGAGCTGGATGAACACAGCAGGCCAAGCAGCATCAG
>NC_063338.1:5293349-5312974 GCF_021869965.1 Rhincodon typus
CGGGTCGAGACCCTTTTCTGAAGAGGGGTCTTGACCCGAAACGTCAGCTTTCCTGCTCCTCTGATGCTGCTTGGCCTGCTGTGTTCATCCAGCTCTACACCGTGTTATCTCAGTTCTAATTTCTCCAGTTTTTCATCATAATTGAAGTTCTTTATCCCTGGAACTACTGTTGTGAATCTTTTGAGCACACTCTTCAAAGTGTTTACATCCTCTCAAAAGTGTGATGCCCAAAATTGCCCAATATTCCAGTTTATGCCAGAACAGTGCCTTATGAAAGTCTAACATAACCTCCTTTCTCTTGAACTGTATGCCACTACTAATAAAATCCAGGCTGATGTATGCTTTATTAACTGGGCTGTCAAGATTTTCTGCCTCCTTTAATGATTTGTGCACATATGCACTAATATTGCTTTGCTTCTGCACTGCCTTTGGAATGATGCCTCCATTATTTTATACTGTCTTATCAACTTCTGTTTATCAAAATGCATACTTTCACATTTGTCAACATTGAATTTTATCTGTCACCTGTCTGCCCATTCCATAACTTGTCCACATCCTTTGAAGTTCTAAACTAGCTTGTTCTCTGTTCATAATGCTTCCAATTTTCATATCATCTGCAAATTTTGAAATTGTGCCCTGTACATCAAGTGCTAAGTCACTAATATATATCAAGGAAAAACACTCAAAACTTCTACCCCAGGGGTAGATATGCTACCACTGTGCTACAAGATGCAATTATTTTAATTGGGATCTTGTAAACTTTAAGTTCACATTTTCTTACAATGTACTCCTGCCACATTTTTGCCCACGGACTCAAGCTGTCTATATCCATCTGCCATCTCCTTATGTCGTCTTCATTATTTATTTTCCAATCAATGTGTCATCTGGGTGTGTGTAGGACTGGGCTGTGGTTCGGTGTGTGTTTGTGTGTATAGGGTTGAGAAATGTGTATGTCAGTTCTGCACTTGTGATGCACTGGTGGTAGATCAGATATCCTTGTGTTTCCTGGCTCTTAGGGCTGCAACTAAGAGACCCATCGTAGTCTTTCAGAAACATAGGCCTTATGACTTTGTTCTAAAACTTACTGTTGACTTCTACAGATGACTTGTGTTTTATAGTACAACTATTAAAATCAATTAGGAATCATGCAGAAACTATGATAATGGGGAAAGTGGGATTATGTTCTATTGCTTATCTCACCAGGAGAGATGCTCTTCAGTGCTTCTAACATGATTTTATTTGCCACATGACCAGGAGAATCAGTGCCTGACTACCAGATGGCTTTCCAGGCAGAGGTGGGGAACCATCCTACTTTTGAGGATATGCAGCATTTGGTCTCCAGGGAGAAGCAGCGACCCAAATTTCCTGAAGCTTGGAAAGAGAACAGCCTGGTGAGCAAACAGGATTTATAGAATCATAGAATCATACAGCATGGAAATGGACCCTTCAGTCCAACAAGTCCATTGCTGACCATAATCCAAACTAAACTAGTCCCACCTGCCTACGGTTGTTCCATATCCTTCCAAACATTTCTTATTTAAGTATTTATCTAAATGTCTTTTAAATGCTGTAACTGTACCTGTATATACCATTTCCATGGAATTTCATTCTACACACAAACCACTCTCCGTGTAAAAAAAATTTTGCCCCAATGTCTTTTTTAAGTCTTTGTCCTCTCACCTTAAAAATATGCCTCCTAGTCTTCAAATCCCCCATCTGAGGGAAAAGATACCTGCCCTTCACCTTATCTATACTCTTCATAATGTTATAGACCTCTTTAAAGGTCACCCCTCAAACTGCTAAGCTCCAGTGAAAAAAGTCTCAGCTTATCCAGCCTCTCCTTTTCTGGCAACATCCTGGTAAATCTCTTCTGAACCTTCTCCAGCTTAATAGTAATCTTCCTATAACAGGGCGACCAGAGCTGCACATAGTACTCCAGAAGAGGGCTCATCAATGTCCTGTACAACCTCAACATAACATCCCAACTCTTATACTCAAAGGTCTGAACAATGAAGGCAAGCGTGCTAAATGTCTTCTTAATCACCCTATCTATATGTGACACAAACTTCAAAGAATTATGTACCTGAACCCCTAAGTCTCTCTGTTCTGCAACACTACCCAAGGCCCTACCTTTACTTGTATAAGTCCTGCCCTTGTTTGTTTTACCAAAATGACCTAACTCTTATCCAAATGAAAATCTATCTGCCATTCCTCAGCCCATTGACCCAATTAATCAAGATCCCTTTGTAATCTTAGATAACCTTTCTCAATGTCCACTGTACCACCAATTTTCCTTGCACAAAACCATGCTGACAGTCCCTAAATCATTCCTGGCCTTACCAAATGCATATAAATCCTACCTTTCAGAATCAAATCCAAAAGTTACCCACCACCGAAGTTAGACTAATAGGTCTGTAAGTTCCCAGGCTTCTCCTTACATCCCTCCTTAAACAATGATACAACATTAGCCATTCTCCAGTCATCCAGCACCTCACCCTTAGTTATAGATGATACAAATATTTCTGCAGGAGGCCCCACAATTTCTTCCCTAACTTCCCACAATATCTTGGGAAACACTAGATCGGGTACTGGAGATTTATCCACCTTTATGTTTTCTAAGACTTTCAATGCTTCCTCTTCTGTAATGTGAACTGTTCTCAAAACATCAATATTTATTTCCGAGTTCTCTAGCCTCCATTTCTTCCTCCACAGTAAGAACTGATGCAAAATATTCATTTAATATCTCTGCCATCTCCTGAAATTCAACATAAAGATGACCTCTTTGATCTTTAGGGGGCCCTACTCTCCCTCTTGTTGCTTTCTTTCTCTTAATGTACATGTAGAATCTCTTTGGATTATCCTTAACCTTATTTGCCAAGGCTGTCTCATATCCTGTCTTTGTCTTCCTGATCTCCCTCTTAAGAATGCCCCTACACTCTTTATAATGTTCAAGAGATTCATTTGAGCCCAGTTGTCCATACCTAATATACGTTTTTTTTATTCTTGACTAGAACTTCAATATCTTTATTCATCCATTGTTCTCTAATCCTGATAGCCTTACCTTTCACTCTAACAGGAACATAATGACTCTGAACTCTCATTATCACACTTTTGAAAGTCTCCTACTTGTTGGGCATCCGTTTACTTGTGAACAGGCTACTCCAATCAATTTTTGAAAGTTCTTGTCTCTTTTCATTAAAATTTACCTTAGTCGAATTAAAAACTTCATACCATTAAAATTTGCCTTACTCCAATTAAAAACTTCATTTTTTATGGAAGGCTTATCCTTTTCCATAACTATTTTAAAATAAGTAGAATTATGATCACTAAACCCAGTGTTCCCTTGCTATCACTTCAGTCACTTGCCCTGCCTTATTGCCTAAGAGAAGGTCAGGTTTTGCTTCTTCACTAGTAAGAACATTTACAAATTGATAAAGAAAATTTTCTTGAACACATTTTACAAATTCTTCACCATTCAAACCTTTAACGCAATGGCAGTCCCAGTCAATGTTTAGAAAATTAAACCACCTACTATAAAAACATCATAATTCTTACATATATATGAGATCTCTCTACATATTTGTTCTTCAATTTACCTCTGACACACTATGGGGGTGTCTAAAGGACAATCCCATCAAGGTGATCATTCCTTTTTTATTTCTAACTTCAACCCATATATTTTCATTTATTTTTTCATATATTTTACACTTTTCTGATCTGACAGTTGTTAGAATGTCTTTCCTAAGTGTAAAATTGAGGATGGCACAGTGAGCTAAGTGCTGCAGAAGCGGAGTTCAGTTCCAGCCCTCACCTGATGGAATGAAAATTTACTCAATCCTGGAAAATGCAAAATTCCTATAGACAGTCTCAAGCTGGTTACTGGTTTTACCTTGGCAGCGGTCATTAAGATAGACCTAAGCTGTGGAAGGAAAATCAGCCAATATTGCCATTCCATTTGTTACCAATGATTCCTCTTGGTAATTATGTGTATCAGAGTGGAAGATTATTGGTATATATCTCCTGGCTCCACTCCATTTGTGTTTGTAAGTGTTTCTTTATAATTTTAATATAAACATTTTTTAAAAATTAATCAACTTGTTTAGAAATGTTATGACACATCTCTGAGACAGGTTGGACTTGAACCTGGAACTTTTAGCCCAGAGGAAGGGGCACTATTATTGTGCCAGTACAGCCCCTTTTATTTTCAGCCTGCCTGCTTGGATCTATCTTCGTATGAATCATCATCATCATGCAGGAATGGAGGAAGCAGTTATTTTATGAAATGCACCAGAGTTGAAAAAAACGAGAATAATTTGCCTGTTTGACAGGCTGTTCGATCACTGAAGGAAACGATGGATGATTGCTGGGACCAAGATGCAGAGGCTCGGCTCACAGCTCAGTGTGCAGAAGAAAGGATGGCGGAACTCATGGTTATGTGGGATCGAAACAAGTCCGTGAGTCCCACGGTCAATCCAATGTCACAATTTACTACAACAGCTATGCAGAACGAACGGTAAGTGCCAAATGTCAAGGTAAAACATGGCTATCAAAGTTGGATTTCCTTCAGTCCATTTTGGCTACTGCTTTGGATCTGAGCACATTATTTTGATCTTCATTTTCTTTCTTTGTGTTCTTGGCTTAGATCATTCCTTCTTCTCCCTTTATTGCTACACCATTTCTTTCCCCTCTGGGGCGCCTCTTCATTGCAAACCTTAACTCAAGTCTATCGCTACTCCTCTACCTTGCTTCATCCGTCTTGCTATTCCATACTTGGGTAAGCTTACAGCTATGTTCCATACTCCTCTTAGATTTATCTGAGGGGCTGTTGAGGTTCCTACTCTTTTCTCCTTAGAAGCAACACCCTCAATGTACGCATACCTCCTCTTCTAACCCCCTCTCCCTGCCCCCATTAACTCCAACAACAAGTACAAGATGCTCATAAACATTTTTATTACTGTGATTGAGACAAATCATTCAGGTTCCTTTTCACCTATTTTCCCAGCCACTTTAGACAACTCTCTCTTTGTACTCTGTAATTGAGTACACTGGTTTGAAATCCGAGTTGCTCTCCCTAAAATATAATTTGAAATTCTACTATGTTGTGATTACCACCCACTAGAAGATCCTGAACTATAAGATCTCTTATTAATCCTACTTCATTACACATAACTAGATCCAAAATAGCCTGTTTCCAGTAAGATTCTGCAACATACTGCTCTAAGACTCAATCCCTGATGCACTCTATAAATTCAACTTTCATGTTACTCTTGACATCTGATTTGTCCAGTTAATATACAGATTAAAATCACCCATGACAACTGTAGTGCTCTTCATACATACCTCCATTATTTGCCAATTTATGTTTTGTCCTATAGTGAGGCAACTTTTAGGGCCCTATAGACAATTCCCACCTGTGACTTCATTCCCTTGTCATTTATTATTTCCACCCAAACTGATTCAATATCATGATCTATGGGTTGTTTTCCTCAGAGCAGCGAAGTCTGGAGGATGATCTAATTGAGATGTACAAAATGCAATAATAAGGATACAGGGATCAGGGAATTCCTGTTTACCCTAATGGAAAGCTCAGTTACCAGGGGACCCAGTTTTGAGGTGACTGGTTAAAAGGATTAGAAGGGGACATGAAGAGAAACCCTTTCCCCCAAAGGATTGGGGGTGGAGGTGTCTGGAATTCACTATGCAGTTTAAGGGGTGAGGTGGACACCCTCGACTTATTGAAAAGGAACTTAATTCTACATCTGAAGTCCTGGAACCTGCAAGGCTGCAGACCAGGTTCAGGACTGAGATTCAGGATTAATGGGTCTTCTATAAAAAATTGGCAGATGAAGTTTAATGTAGGAAAGTGTGAGGTCATACACTTTATGGTAGAAAGAATCAAAGGTGGATGACTATTTAAATGGAGAGAGACTCCAAAGAAGTATGGTGTAAAGGGATTTGGATATTCTTGCACATGAAACACACAGGTTTTCATATAGGTACAAAACATAATTAGAAAGGTAAATGGAATTTTGATATTTATTCCTAGAAGGTTGGTGTTTAAGAACAGGGAAGTCTTATTACAACTGTACAGGGTGTTGGTGAGGCCGCATGTAGAGTACTATGTACAGTTTTCAGGAAAGGACATATTGGCATTGCAGGCATTTTAAAAGATTCACTAGGCAGAAACCTCTGTTGAGAGAGTTGACTTAGTAAGAACAACTAAACAGGTTAGGCCTTTATTCATTAGAATTTAGAAGAATGAGGGATGGTCTTACTTAAACGTACAAGATTCTGAGGGGCCTTGACAGGGTAGCTGTTGGGAAGATGTTTCCATTAAAGGGGGAAATCTGAATTTAGGGCACATAATTACAGAATAAGGGGACACTCCTTTAAAACTGAGGTGGGAAGGTATTTTTTCTCCCAGGTGTAATGATTGTCTGAAATTCTCTACCCCAGAGAGTTGTGAAGGCTAGATTAAATACTAGGGCATTGACGGCTATGCTGAGCTAGCATGAGAAGGGTGTCGAGGTCTGGGGCAAATTGGCCTTGATCTTGTTGAATGGTATTGAGCTGACTTGAGGGGCTGAATGGACTATTCCTACTTCTATCTCTTATGTTCTTATGTAACCCTAGCCCATCCAATCTTTGCTCATAGCTGCAATTTCAAGCCCAGGCAACATTTTTGTAAATCCTTCCTGTACGCTCTTTGGAGCATCTTTAAGCTGGTAACCAGACTTGTACACAAACTTTCACCTGTGGCCTGAGCTGTGTCTTGTATACTTCCAGCAACACATCTCTGCGTGTATTCAACATCTTGCCCAATGAAGTAAAGCATCCCATGTGCCTTCTTTACCACCTCAGTGACCTGTCCTGTCGCCCTCAGAGACCTATGAACATGCGTTCCGAGGTCTTTCACTTCCTCAACCCCTCTCAATACACTCACATTTACTGTATATTCTGTTGTTTTGTTTTCCCTCCCCAAATCTATAACTTTGCATTTCTCCAGATGAATTTCATTTGCCACTTTGGCACCCACACAACCAAACCATTAATATCATGCAGTAGTCACAGCCATCCTCTTCACTACCAACTACCTGTCCAATATTTGTATAGTCAACGAATTTCCTCTCACATTTAAGTCTAAATCATCCATATGCAGGGAAACTGCAGGGAACCCAACACTGAGCCCTGTGGAGCATGAGTGGTAAATACTTTCCATTTGCAAAAAAATGCTCCAACCATTGCCCTCCATTTCCTGTCACTGAGCTAATTTTGCATCCAACTCAAAACATGCTGACTATCCCTGATATAATGTGTACCTTTCAGGTAACAGCTAATCCTACCTCTTGTTACTGTTAGTGAATTTCCCACCGCTGATGCCAGACTGACCAGCTGTTATTATTTGGCTTTGCCTCATTTTGAATAATGGTGCAACATTTGCAGACCTTCAATCCTCTGGTATCTCACCAGTATCTCGTGAGGATTGAAAAATATGCTCAACACATTCTCTGTTTCATCCCTAGCTTTCTTTAACAGACCATTCATCTCTCCATGGTCATTTATCCACTTTCAAGCAGATCAACTCTCCAGTACTTCTGTTCTCATTATCTAACATTTCACATTCCTCTTTAATTAGAAATAGTAAGAACTGCTGATGCTGGGGTCTGAGATAACACTGTGTGAAGCTGGAGGAACACAACAGGCCAGGCAGCATCAGAGCAGCAGGAAAGCTGACGTTTCCCACTTCCTACAGACTAAGGGGGTGGCCATGGGTATCCACGCGGGACCAAGCTATTCCTGCCTTTTTGTAGGATACGTGGAACAGTCCCTTTTCCACAGCTATACTGGCACTATGCCGCACCTCTTCCTCCGCTATATCGATGATTGTATTGGCGGCGCCGCATCGTGCTCCCACGAGGAGCTCGAACAGTTCATCAACTTTACGAACACCTTCCACCCTAACCTCAAGTTCACCTGGACCATTTCTGATACCTCTCTCTCCTTCCTGGACCTCTCTGTCTCCATCTTTGGTGACCACCTCGAAACTGATATCTATTTTAAGCCCACTGACTCCCACAGCTACCTGGACTACTCTCACCCAACTTCCTGCAAGAATGCAATCCCCTACTCACAATTCCTCTGCCTCTGCCGCACCTGATCCCAAAATGAAGTGTTCTACTCCCGAACATCCCAGAAGTCCTCATATTTCAAGGACCGCAAATCCTCCCCCTCAGTGGTTGAAAACGCGCTTGACCGCATCTCTTGCGTCTCCTGCACCTCAGCCCTCACACCCCCTCCCCCGCAATAAAAACAAAGACAGAATTCCCCTTGGCCTCACATATCACCCCATCAACCTCCGGATTCAACGCATCATTCTCCGCCACTTCCGCCGCCTGCAATCTGACCCTGTTACGAAGGATATATTTCCCTCCCCACCCTTATCTGCCTTCCGGAGGGACTGCTGTCTCCACGACTCCCTCGTCCGCTCCACACTTTCCAATAGCCCCACCACCCCCGGCACCTTTCCCTGCAACCACAGGAGGTGCTACACCTACCCCTACACCACCCGCCTCAACTCCATCCCAGGCCCTATAAAAACCTTCCACATCAAACAGATGTTCACCTGCACGTCCACTAATGTGGTCTATTGAATCTGTTGTTCCCGATGTGGCCTCCTCTACATTGGTGAGACCAAGCGGAGGCTCAGAGGCCACTTTATAGAACACCTATGCTCAGTTTGCGACCAACAACAACACCTCCTAGTCGCGAACCACTTCAACTCCCCCTCCCACTCCCTGGACGACATGTCCATCCTGAGCCTCCTCCAGTGTCACAACGATGCCACCCGAAAACTGGAGGAACAGCACCTCATATTCCACCTTGGAAGCCTACAACCCAATGGTCTTATGTGGACTTTAGCTTCAAAATCTCCCCACCCCTGACCTCATCCCAAGACCAGCACCCCGCTCATCCCTGCCTCATTGACCTGTCCATCTTCTCTCCCACCTATCCGCTCCTCCCACCTCACTGACCAATCCCCACCACTGCCTACCTACACTCACCTTTACCAGCTTGATCCCTGCCTCCTTGACCTCCTGTGACTTCAAATCTAGATCTCTTCTGTTATGTCTCCATTTCTGAAATATCTCTAGTCAAATCACAAACAATGTCCTCTAACCTGACTGATGTTTTTTTTTCTCCTTGGTCTCAGCATTACCAGTCATCCCCACTACCCTCCTTCAACACTTTTCCTCCATTGCTCAGCTCAGTGGGACTGTTGTTTAACTTGCTTCAACTCCTACTTGTCCATTAATGACCAGAATATTCAGAATTTTTCTGAAGAAGGGTCTAGGCCCAAAACGTCAGCTTTCCTGCTCCTCTGATGCTGCCTGGCCCGCTGTGTTCATCCAGCTCTACACCTTGTTATCTCAGAATATTCCCAGTGTTGATTTTTCACCTCTGAAATCCCCTAAGGACCGTCCTTAACCCCCTTCTTTCCTTATCTATGTGCTGTTGCTTAGCAATAACATCACGAGGTGTAAAGTCAGCTTTCACGTACAGACAGCCTGTAATTCTAATTCGTTGCTGTTGCTTTTGACCCCTCAATGTCTCTGTGCTGTCAACCTGCTTACTGGTATTCAGACTTGGAGGATGCAAATCATACAGTAGTTAGACAATGGTTTTGATCATTTAAGTGCTTTCAATTCCCAGCATCAATGTTGGAACAAACCATCAGTATCATTGCCTGCCATCATCTCCCAGTTATTGTCTCAGGCTGAACCACATTGTTTGCAGTTTTGGCATCCATTTGATTCTGAGGTGGGCATTTCCAGTGCCCACACTTTTCAGAAGAAAGTTTGCCTACTTCCCCTCCCCAACATTGCTCATCTCTAGAACCAATTCAGCTCCTCTGCTGCTAAAGAATTCATTTATGTCTTTGCTATCTCTAAACTGGATGTTCTAATAGTGTCCTCTCCTCAGTTGTCTCCTTGCACTAATATTTCCCACTGTATCCCCTTTATCTCCACGTCCTGGACAGCTCCTGCACCCGCTTTGTTCTGTTTACCAGTATTGTGCTATTTGACATTTGGGCTTTCATATTGCAGAAACCTTTCACACAGTCGGCGAGTGCCAAAGATGGGACCCTACCCCGATTATTCCTCTTCCTCGTACATTGAAGACTCCCTTCACCATTCCGAAGGGATGGTGAAAAACATCTCCACGGACAACTCCACATCTGGAACCCCATCGACCACCAGTGAGAAGAACCGTAATTCCATCAACTATGAAAGGCAGCAGGCTCAGGCTCGTATCCCTAGCCCAGAAACTAGTGTCACTAGTTTGTCAGCAACAACCACCAACACAAACACTGCAGGCCTCACCCCCAGCACTGCCATGTCCACCATATCAGAGACACAGTACTCTGAGGACACCAACACACAGGCAGGAAATTTGCTACCACCCCTGGGTCCCACCCCAGTGTGTCTGCAACTGACTGAAGAAGACCTTGAGACCAACAAGCTAGATCCTAAGGAGGTGGACAAGAACCTCAAGGAGAGCTCAGATGAAAACTTGATGGAGCACTCCCTGAAGCAGTTTAGTGGGCCAGATCCTCTCAGTGGAAGCAACCCCAGTTTATTGTACCCTCTAATAAAGCTGGCAGCTGAAGTAACCGGGCACCAGGATTTCTCCCAGCCGAGCACCAGTCAGGTGTGCTTGATCCCTGACATCCCAGCCACTCAAATATATCCCCTACCCAAACAACAGAACATCCCCAAGAGACCTACTAGCCTCCCACTCAACACCAAAAATGTGGCAAAGGAATCACGGCTGAAGTTCAGCGGTAAGCATAAGTCCAACCTCAAGCAGGTGGAGACTGGGGTGGCAAAAATGAACACCATAAATGCAGGTGAGCCCCAAGTAGTAACTGTGACAGCGAATGGCATCGCCGGAAGATGCCATGCAGGGAATCCACATCCAGTGGTCAAGCAGTATGTCAA
The DNA here is from genome assembly GCF_021869965.1 of Rhincodon typus. Classification (NCBI taxonomy): domain Eukaryota; kingdom Metazoa; phylum Chordata; class Chondrichthyes; order Orectolobiformes; family Rhincodontidae; genus Rhincodon; species Rhincodon typus. The sequence continues at coordinate 5,304,350 of NC_063338.1, forward strand.
TGGCTCAGTGTCTGGTCCTCAGATGTCCAATGCATCAAGTCTCCGGGGCCACGAGATCCTCCAGTCCCAGTTTAGTGGTGAGGACAACAGAGTGAACATAAACTCCAGCCCGGACGAGCACGAACCACTCCTGAGGAGGGAGCAACAGGCCACACGTGATGATATTATTGCCGAACGACTAATGGACAGGAGAGACCGTCCACTTGATCAGGGGAGGACAAACTCCAACAATAACAACAGCAATCAGTGCACTGTGGCAGAGGGAGCACTGACCGATGGCCAGGCTCACCCAATGGCACCAGTAGCACGGCGGCAAGGGAGGAGAGCTGAGCGGCCGACCTCGCTTGATCTTTCATCAGCCAATGTTTTGGACAGCTGTAGTATACAATGTAAGTAGGAGGGGATTCCTTGTTTGTGTGGAGTTAACTGCTGCCAGTCTGAGTAATTCTTGAGTTTCTCAAATTGGAGGGGGAGGACTCATGGTTGTGATTGTTATCTACTCGTAGAACTGAACGTGTAAATGCTCAATCCAGCCAAAAGCAAACTTGTCCATGACAAATATCGAATTTTGAGTTGGCTATTGATACTCAAAAGACTCCCATACTCGAGACTATAAAGTCAAACAGCACAGAAACAGGCCCTTTGGTCCAACTCATCCGTGTCAATCAAACACCCAATCTGATCTATTCCCATTTGCCAGCATTTGGCCCATATCCGTATTAACTCTTCTTATTCATATACACATTCAGATGCCTTTTAAGTAATTGTACCTGCCTCCACCACTTCCTCTGGCAGATTGTTCCATCTACACACCACCCACTGCGTGAAAAAGTTACCCCTCAAGGGAGCATTCCCCTGCTCATGAGCGCAACCAAAACTGACCGACTGAATGGATCTGAACAGACCTAAAAGTGAAGTATTATTTCAAAGGCCCTAATAGGCATATCGACATTCTGAGTTCAGGCCCTTTGGAATAAAACTTTGTTTCTAGGTCCATTCAGGTCCCCGCTCTCACAGCTCCCACTCCCGTTCCCAAACACCTCTTGTTATTCTCAATGAGGGGTTACGACAATTCCTGAGCTTCAAAATGAAATCACTAGGAAGATGTTTGGGAAACATTGGTCTGTCTAGTCTTACTTGTGAAAATGATCATGGAGTTGTACTCCAACAACAGGTCAGTGCCTTCAGGCAAGGAGTGGGAAAATCATGCCTTTATTTGTAAACAGTCTTCGTTTGTAATGGTGCATGCCTCTGTCACAGTTCGTTTGTCACCTTTAGCTAAATTGTTGTCAAAGAAGTGAAAAGATAGCCAGTCTCTTCATACTGTTTTTTTTTACCCAGGCCCAGACACTTACAAGAAATCTCTCATGTTTCTATTTGCCTGATTCAGCCAATGCTCTACGCGGCGTAACCAAGCAGTTACTTTCCAAAAATAGGTCCATTGAAGCTGCTAAAAGTCACAACATAGCTCCAAATCCCAAACCATCTGTAGACAGTGCTATAAACACACCAACTTGCAGCACAACTGATAAAAAAAATTTGAAGATTTGAAAACAACACAAAAGAGGCTGCAGTGATTGTGAGGCACCTCAGCACAGTATAGTGATCTTTATTGAAGTGACATATTGTTTTATTTTTTTCCCCTGACCAAACCCATCCAGGTGAGACAACACGGGAGAATAAGCAAGCTTCCTCTGGAGACAAGATCAAAAAGCGAGTTAAAACCCCGTACTCCCTAAAGAGATGGCGGCCTTCTACATGGGTCATTTCAACAGAACCCATTGATGGTGAAGTCAACAACAACAGTAGTGCAGTAGGGCGCTCAAAATCCAGCACCACCGTTTACCTCGTTGAGGGTGGCAGTAGGGTCACTGCCACAGCAACAGTCAGCAGAGAAACAGGAGTGAACTGCCTGTGAATCTTTGACTTTTACTTTATACTTAGTAATGAGAAAGAGAGAAGACACAAATCTGAAGGGACAACTATTCCACCCTTGAACTCCCCATCCGACTGCTCTTTCACCAATCAAGACTTGCTTTAGAGATCAGCTATGCAGCAGAAGCTTAAAATATCTAATATTTGGGAGCTTTTTTTTGTTTGTTATTTTGCCTTTTGTCGCACTTTTTTTTCAAAAAGGAAAAGAGTTAATCTTTAAGTGATGCCTAGCCAGAGGCAAACACTGTGTTTTACAGGCGTTTCGGTAAAATAAGCAGCACATGACTTGGTCAATGCTCATTAGTGATCAGCTGCCCCTCTTGCTGAGAGTATACAAGTGGTTCCTCAAGGCACATTTAACTAATGTTGAACAATGTGGCAAACTTGTTGTTTTCTTTTGTCTTTCCTTTGATACCATTTCCGCAGCTATTCTGATTCTGTTACTGGATTATGAAACGTACACTACCCCCTTTTTATAAAAAATGATTGTTGGAATGTGCAATAGGCTTAGCTTAGTAATGCTTTTGAAAAAAGACAATTATTATTTAAAAGTTGCGTCTCTGTATATCACTAAAGGTTGCTAGTAGTGCATGCGCTGGTGGTGATCTTGTTTCTCTTCGCTCTCCTTCTCCTAATCCCCATTTCTGCTGGAAACCTTTGCTGGTACGGCGCGCATGGTCCCCAAATGTGGGAAAATAGTGACACATATCTCCCTTCCTTCTCTGTAAAAATTCCCATTACCCTTTCAGCCATCAGGTATCTGACCCATCAGTACACGGGTAATGTTAATGGGCCACGCACTTCAACTCAAAACAAGCCCATAAAACCCTGTACTAAAATTGTGTTTGATACTGGTGCTACATCTCTTTTGAAGCTTTAGCGCTGGATACATTCCCTCAGCACCATTTTTTTTGCACCATTTATTTTGCACCATCTTCTCATGCATTGTTGAGAGGCTTGATCTGGCAAACTGGATGATGTGCTAAGTTAGGCACTAGCTTTTCTTCTCTGGAGCATGGGAACAAATCCAGTTCTGGATCTCCTCTTCTCATTTTCCCAAGAAGTCAGACTCTTTCAATACAATTCATAGTTGTCTTGGTCTCACTGTACAAAGTTGTCCCTAATTGACACTAAACTTAAAACCTCACACAAAGGGCCGTATTGTGACTGATGTGGAACACAGAAAATGTCTCTGTTGTAGTAGGGGCATGTTGCAACTGTGTCATGTAATTAGAACAGAGACATGAGGAGAGTAGGTTAAGGTATTGTCTATTTCTAAGGCATACTGTGCCTGCCTTGGAGCACTAGATAGGTCAGTGTAGAGATATGTTTAATGTGTTTATCCCATACCTTTGTGGGCCTTATGAGCATTTAGTCCTGACTTTGCGTGCCCGGTGGAAAATGTTCCTTTCTACAGCACTCAGTCCTTGTCTTGAAAAGTTCACTGAGTTCATAAAAGATGTTTTTAAAAGATGGTGACATTCAGCTGGCCTAATTCAAGATCAAAGTTTATAGGGAACTTGCTGCTCTCAGTTCTGCTGAGCTACAGCCCACACTACATCCCATACCTTTGGTTTTACAAAACAGAGGGAAGCAAGAAGGGATTCTTGCTTTGAGATCTCAGTTTGAAGTTTGCTGCACTGATTTGATTGCTTGCTTTAAGTATTGGTGCTGTGGCTTCTCCAGATCTAGTTTAGAATATCACTGACCATTTGGACTTGCTGCATCATTGATGGACTGGGACATGGAGAGGGGAGTTGATAAAATTGTGGATTATGGGTTAGAGTGAAACACTTGCATCCATTTCAAAGCTTTTTTCTCAGAATTGGATTAGTATTATATAGGCTGCAGAATAGCCTGCACATTTGTTAACAGTTTGATTCTAGTGGAGCCTATTAGCAGGACAGATATCTCATTCCCTCAGTCAGATAGGGCTGAATATAAATTATAGATTAGTTTAAAATATTGCCCTGAATCATGCATGGATTTGCAACTTCTATTATGAAGGCTTGGAATACATTAACTGTACCAGTATCAAACTGTTGTGAATTAAAATAAGTGATCTCAATGATTCAGCTGAGTATGACTTACATGTACAGATGTCAACTGTGATTACCTGACAGAAAGTCATTCGGTTTGTGCACAGAGCCATTCAGACCCTGCAGGGCCAGATTTAATCTCCAAGTTTGAACTTGCTGTCTGATCTCAGATGATGCAGCAGTTTGGATGCTATGATTGAATTCCCCTCTCAACTATGATCCCTTAATATCAGACTTAGCTCGTTGTTGATGGACTCCTTGGAGAAGTAGCACTCGTTCCTGGTATGCAAAGTATGTTCCCTAGATTGCGACAACAAATGTTGGCTAGCCCCTACAGTTAGGATAGGAGGGCAACAACGGAGAAAGACTAAACCCTGTATTATGTACAGTTATGCCAAGCATTCCTTGGAGGAATTTCTTCAATTCACATTCTCTGTGTGATGTGGGCTAGTAGCGGGGTGAGTTAAGGAGAGAAATGTGCCATTGGTTAGGTGGGTGGGAGTTGTTACTGGCTTGGATTATTACCCATGATGAAACTTAGCAGAGGCCCATATTAAAGGGCTTTTTTACTGATACCCTTGGTGATGGGCCTTTTGGACAGGATTGACAAATTGAAAACCTGACCCTAGAGTGTTAAGCCAGGTATTCCAAACTATCTGCCATAGCAACTCTGTTGATTGTATGTGATTGCAGTTAGAATCCCCTGAGAAGCCTTCCAATGTAACAAATCCTGAAAATCTGAAATCTAAATAGAAAACACCAGATCTGTTGCCAGTCAAGGAAAAAGACAGGAGAATGTTTTGAATTGTGACCCTTCACCAGTGGCAGGAGGGTCTCATGTCACTACTGACAGACTGCTGTGTAGATATCTTTCTGCAGAATATGCCAGTTCGTTCAGGTTGAGCTCAATCCAAACATTGCTTGTCCCATTTTTGATGACCTTCGTTGGATGGGGGTGATGGGAGGAGGGAGCAGATTATCCTTTTAATAGTAAAGTTTAATTCTCAATCACAGCAGAAATCCCTGTTATTTAAAACACTAAGATGTTCGGTTGGTGCAGATAGCTTTATAACCATTGTCATTTGTCAGGTTCTGCATCAAAGTGATGTTTAATGGATTTAAGGATTAAAATTCAAGCCTGTCCTTTACTACATTTAATTAGTATGCAGAGCAGCAATTGCACTAGTTAGAGAAGTGAACAGGATTAGCTAGAAGGCAATACCTCTGATAGTTTACCAAATGATGACTGTGTTCCTGTTGCCAAGATTCAATCGGGGCTGCAGGATTTGACTCTCAGTTGGAATGCATTCAGATGTGAAAACAGAGCTGGCCCTATGCGTCGATGGCCTTGCAGTCAAACACTTCACCAATATTCACTGTACAAACTATGTGTGTTGTGAGTGGGGTGGGGGCATGATAACCTTTGGTGTACTACTGGATGGTGAACAGTGCTTGTGGAATTGTACCTCAGCAAGTGTTGTTAGTGTTTTCAGTAAAGGAAGGAGAGACAATTTGGAACGTGTTAGGGACAGGGAATATTTTTGATTAGAGTAGGTAGTGGAGGATATGAGAGATAGTAGGAACTGCAGATGCTGGAAAATCTGAGATAACAAGGTGTAGAGCTGGATGAACACAGCAGGCCAAGCAGCATCATAGGAGCAGAAAGGCTGACATTTCGGGATGAAGGGTCCAGGCCCGAAATGTCAGCCTTCCTGCTCCTATGATGCTGCTTCGCCTGCTGTGTTCATCCAGCTTTACACCTTGTTATCTTAGTGGAGGATATGTGTTAGATTTGGGGAGTAAATTCATTTTAAGTAAGTCCTGGAAATACTTCCTGTGGCGCTGTCTTTCTGTTCCATCCCAGTATATACCGGAGGCAGTGTGCAAGTGTTGGGGAAATAGTGCAAAGACATATTATATCAGGTAACTTTATTAAATTAATTGGATTGTAATATTGATTAATAGCTAAATCCCAGTCCCATCATTGAAGCTTTGAGACTATGACCCCAGGGCCATCAACTACTTCACAATCCTTGCTTTTTAAGTATATAAATGTGTTAATTACTCTCTAACATAACACATCATTATAAGAGCATTTTCAGTTATTACATTGAGGTGCTATAAAAGTTGAAGGCATTTTATAATGTTATTGAAATTGATTTTTTTTGTTTCCATCCCCATTACTGGTTGTGCATATCAGAGCACTCTGTGCCACTGCCCAGTGACTCAAAGTGAACTTTGCAAATTGTAACTTTTCTCACAGACATTCCTCTCAGAATTTAAATCACAGCCTTGGAATGTCACCTCCAGTAATGTTTAATGATGCATCAGCCTGTGTCATCTAATAATTCAAAACTAAATGTTTTGACATCATCGTCCACTCTTGGATAAATATTGATCGGGCAGATGGGGTGTGTGTTTTGTAAAGTTTGTAATGCATGGTTATTGTAATATTGAATGTGTCTGAATGAAGCTGTTCAAACTACTGTTGTCTTCAGAATTAATTTTTAAAAAGTCAGCTGGCACTATGGGCAACTGTAAACCACAACCTGTTTTCTATAAGTGCTGTAAGTAAATGCTTTGGTAACCTGGAGTTCCAATAATCAGAGGAGAACAGAGTTTACTGGTATAGCTTTCTGACTTAATTGAGGTGACTAGCTGGCTGTAAAATCCTGCATATTAAAGAGTATATTCATGACAAAGCCAACCATCTTGTTTGTGGGTTTATTTCATTTTTGCCTCTCTCCTATTAATAATCTAGAAACACAAACAACTTAGACTCCTTTGAAGAAAGTATATTCTTTTCTGGAAAACTGTCTTTGTTAGCTGATGCTTAAGGGTCCTACGGCAAGTCTTGAACTTGTTGCAAATGAGAGCACAATACCAATGTGCGAACTATGCTCTTGTGAATGTTCTGGATCCGTTGATGCAGCACACTGGCATGATGGGGACCTGCCCTGAGATAGTTTGAGGGTACAGTGAGATCTTTATACCTAGCCCATGGTGTTCCTAAACTAGGAATGAAACAGGGGCTAGCACTTACTGTCTTCAACTTAATAAGCCCAAATTTGTAAGAATAGTCATATAAAGTCATTCTGCATGGAAACAGACCTTTCATCAAACTAGTCCACGCCGACCATGTTCCCAAACTAAACTAGTCCCATCTGCCTGCATTTGGCCCATATCCCTCCAAACCTTCCCTATTCATGTACTTATCCAAATATCTTTTAAACATTGTGTCTGTACCAGCATCCACTACTTCCTCTGGTAGTTCATTTCACACATTAAACACTCTGCGTAAAAATAGCTGTCCCTCATTGTCCTTTTTAAATTTTTCCCCTCTCACCTTAAAAATATGTCCCTAGTTTTGAACTCCCCTACTTTAGGGAAAAGATCTTTGCTACTTAACTTATATATGCCCCTCATGATTTTATGAACTTCTACAACCTCCTATGAACCAGTTAAAAGAAGTCCCAACCTATCCAGCTTATTTTTATAACTCAAACTCTCCATTCCCAGCAATGTCCTGGTAAATCTTTTTTGAACCCTCTCCAGTTTAATAATATCCTTCCTATAATAGGGCGACCAGAACTGCACACAGTACTCTAGAAGAGGCCTCACCAATATCCTGTACATGATGTCCCAATTCCTATACTCAAAGGTTTGAGCAATGAAGGCAAGCGTGCTAAATGCCTTCTTAACCAACCTGTCTGTGACACAAATTTCAAAGAATTATGTATCTGAATCCCTAGGTCTCTCTGTTCTATAACAGTACCCGAGGCCCTACTTTTAACTCTACTTTGAACACCCTAGTTATCTACAACACTACCTAGGACTGAACCATTAATTGAAGAAGTCCTGCCCCTTTTTGTTTTACCAAAATGCAATACCTCACATTTATCCAAATTAAACTCCATCTGCCACTCCACCACCCGTTGACCCAATTGATCAAGATCTCTTTGTAATCTTAGATAACCCTCTTTACTGTCCACTATGCCACCAATTTTGTGTCATCTGCAAAATTACTAACAACGCCTCCTATATTCTCATCCAAATCATTTATATAAATGGCAAACAAAAGTGGACTCAGTACCAGTCCCTGTGGAACACCAGTGGTCACAGCTCTCTAGTCCAAGAGACGGCCCTCCACCACCACCTCTGTCTCCTGTTGTAAAGCCAATTTTATATCCAATTAGCAAGCTCACCCTGAATCCCATGTGATCTAATGTTACTAATTAATCTATCATGCAGAACTATATCAAAGGCTTTATCGTCCAAGTAAACAATGTCTGCCCTTCTGCCCTCATCAATTTTTTTTGGTTACTTCCTCAAAAAACTCAATCAAGTTGTGAGACACAATATTCCTCGCACAAAACCATGCTGACTACCCCTAATCATTCCTTGCCCGTCCAAATACTTGGGATAAAAAACAAATAGCTCATATCACTTTCAGCTGTATGGCAAACAGCTAGTGACCATTGTCTTGTATGGGACTGCAGGAGCTGAGTCTGAATAAGGTGAAGGGTTAGGGGAATTATGTGAGCAGCCAAAAGAACAATGGAAGAACCATAGATAGTAGGAACTGCAGATGCTGGAGAATCCGAGACAACAAGGTGCAGGGCTGGATGAACACAGCAGGCCAAGCAGCATC
>NC_063338.1:5313374-5353209 GCF_021869965.1 Rhincodon typus
GATGCTGCTTGGCCTGCTGTGTTCATCCAGCCCTGCACCTTGTTGTCAATGGAAGAACCATATTGGGATAGGGTTCCAGGAGGTTGAAAATACCGGGATGAGAGAAAGAAAACTGTAGCAGCAGAAAAAACAAAATTTGCATGACATCTCTAAAACTTTAACAATGAATTATTTTTGACACATGGTTGAATTTGACATTAAGACAATCACTAAATAGTGGACAGCGTGGTCCTGACAATAGTAATGTGATGAACAAGCGGTTCATCTGTTTTTGGTGCTGGTATTGGCCAGGGCATTAGGATGAATGATACTGTGTTTCTTCAAAATATTGCCACAAAAATTTTTACAACCAACTCAAAGGGCTGGTGAGGCATTTGTTTTAATATTAGAAAAATGGCATCTCTGACAATCCACAGCCACCTTGGTACTTCACTGAACTGGCAGCTAAGATATTGGACTAAAGTCTCAGAAGTGGAGCTTGACCTCAATCTTCTGACTCATAGCAGAAGTGCTATCTATTGATGTTTGATTTATAAGTATCATAGCATCAGAAGCATGATGGACATATAATCTGCTGGGGGTCAGGCATCACAGAATCATATATCATTTGGAAGGTGGTAGTTAGTGGCACCTTCTTGACCACCAAAACTACTTTTCAATACAGGAAAAGACCAAAGGACTTCACTAGAGTAGCTAACATACATAACAGGCCCTCCTTGAGGCAACCTTACATGTAACTCTTTCATTATTTAACATCACATCGTGGTGCTAGCTGAGAAGAAGCAGAAGTGAAATCTGATAGTGGGATCAAAAGTCAGCCCCAAACCAGGAATTCCAGTGTTTGGCTCCTTCACCACAGGGAAGGATGATATCGGGTCATCGTCATGGAGTGGTACAGTGCAGAAAAGGCCATTTGGCCCATCAAGTCTGTACCAACATAACTGTGACTAAGGACTCGCTAATTCCAATTTCCTGCACTTGTCCTATATCCTTAAACGTTATGATATTTCAAGTGCTAATCCAAATCTTTTTTAAAAGGTTGCAAGGTTTCCAGCCTCCACTACATTCCCAGGCAGTGCATTCCAAATTCCCATTACCCTCAAAGAGAAAAAGCTTTTTCTGAAATCCCCTCTGAATTTCCTGCCCCTTACCCTAAAACTGTGCCCACTCATGATTGAACAGCTGCTCTCTTTTCACCCTGTGCATACCCCTCAATTTTACATACCTCAATCATGTTCCCCCTCAGTCTTTACTGCTCTAAAAGAAAACAATTCAATCCTATCTAATCTCTCCTTATAGCTCAATTTCTCCATCCCATACAACATCCTGGTGAATCTCCTCTGTACCTCCCGCAGTGCTACCACATCCTTCCTGTAGTGAGGTGACCAGAACTACACATAGTACTCCAGCTGTAGCCTAACTAATGCTCTGTATAATTCCATCATTACCTCCTTGTTCTTATACTCTATGCCATGACTGATGAAAGCAGGTGTCCCATATGCCTTCTTAACTATTCTATTCACGTGCTCTGCTGACTTCAGGGATCTGTGAATAAATTACCCCAAGATCCCTCTGTTCCTCTAAGCTATCCAGTATCTGCCATTCATGAAACATTCCTTCTTGTTCTTTCAAAGTGCATCATCTCCAATTGTCCAAATGCCATGTGCTACTGCTGTGCCCATCTGACCAACCCATCCATATCTTCCTGTCATCTACGAATCTCGATTTCATCTGAAAATTTGCTTAACAAATACATTATTTATGTATATAATAAAGAATAAGGGTCCCAGTACTGATCCCTGGGATACACTGATGGACAGTGGCTTCCAGTCACTTGAACAGGCTTCTACCACTACACTTTGTGTCCTATTATTAAGCCAGTTTCTGATCCATCTCACCAAGTTTCCCTGAATTTCATTTACTTTAATTTTCTCAGTGTCTTATGAGGGACTTTGTCAAAAGCTTTGCTAAAATCCATATAAACTACATCAACTGAACTTTCCTCATCCACACACTTGATCACATTTTCAAAAAATTCGAACTAATTTGTTAGGCATGACGTCCTGCCAAAGCCATTGTAACTATCACTAATTAACCCATGCCTTTCCAATTGGATATTAATTCTCTCCTTCAGAATTTTCTCCAATAGTTTCCTTTTCATTGATGTGAGACTCACTACATTAACCATTCTCCAGTCCTCTGGCACATCCCCCGTGGCCAGAGAGGAATTAAAAATTTGTGACAGAGATCCTGCAATTTCCTCCCTCGCCTCCCACAGCAGCCTGGCATGTAATTCATCCGGGCCAGGGGATTTATCCATTTTTAAGCCCAATAGCGACTCCAATGCTTACCCATTTCCTATATCAAACTGCAAGTTCCTCACAGTCCCTTTTCCTGAATTCTGTACCCATGTTCTCCTTTTCCAGAGTGAAAACCGAAGAGGAGTATTCATTTAACATCCAATATTGTGCAGCTTCATACAAAGGTTGCCACGTTGTTCATTAATGGACTGTACTCTTTCCCTGGTTAACCTCCTTTTAGTGTATTTGTAAAATATCTTAGGATTCTCCCTAATCCTGTTCACAAGTCCTTTCTCATCTCCCACACCCCCACCTTTTGATCTTCTAATTACTTTTTAAATTTCCCTCATGTACTTCCTATATTCCACTAGGGCCACGGCTAAATTGCTCCCTTTGGATTTGCTAAATACCTTTCACTTCTTTCTCATCCAGTCCTGAATTGTACTAGACATTCAGGGTTCTTTGAACTTATCGCTCCTACATTTCCCTTAAAAGGCTACGTGTTGGACCTGTACACTCCACAGTTCCTTTTTGAATGCCCCCCACTGCTCTGCTGCAGACTTAACCGGAAGGAGCTTTTCCCAATCAACTTTAGCCAGATCCTGCTTTATTTTAATAAAATCTGCCTTCTCCCAATCCAAAGCCATCTTTTTCACGCTACCTTTTACCTTGTTCTTAACAACTTTGAACTGTACCATGCTGTGGTCACTATTGCTAAAACATTCCCCCACCGCCACATCAAACATCTAGCTGGCTTCTTTCCCCAAAGCCAGTTCCAGCTCTGCACCTGGGCCTTCTGCATAGGGATACAAAAATCTCCGCTGAATACATATGCAAGAAATCCACCCCCTCTAAATCCTTAGCACTATGACTATCCTAATTTATGTTGGAAAAGTTGAAATCCCCCTCGCGTAATTACCCAATTATTACTCTTGCACACCTCTATCAACTATCTACATATTTGCTCCTGTCCTTCCCATTGACTCTTTGGGGGCCTATAATACATTCCCAATAAAGTGGCTGCCCCCTTAACATTCCTAAGTTTTACCCGCAAATCATTTGAGGACCCTTCCAAGAAATCAGCTCTCCTTATTGCATGCCTCACATTTACATGGAAGTGCTGAGGATCTGAAAGAGATTGCGAGTACAAAGTCACCCACAGTACCAGTACTCCTAAAAATTTTGACTCACAAGCAGAAGACACATCTTGATAGAACCTTGAACATAATAAAATACCTCAAAATACTTCCTAAAAGTATTACCAGACAAGTTTGGCTTCAAGCTACCAACTGAAGCAAGTGATCAAGCAATAGTTTTTGAAGAATGTCTTAAATGAGGAAAGAGAAGTGGAGAGGTGGAAAGAATTACTGAGGGAATTCCAGAGCTTCTGATCCAGGCAGTTAAGGTACACGGTGGAGCACTGTATTTCAGATGTGCAAAGGACACAAGTATCATAGACCTTGGAGGATTTTAGGTTAACCTGAAGAAGATTACAGAGATATAGGGGGTGATGCCATAGACGATTTTGTAAACAAGACTGAGAATTTTGCATACGAGATTTGCTGGATCGGTAATGCAAGTCAGCGTGTGCAAGGACCATAGCATTTTAAAAGTTAGGAAATGGATAGCAGAGCTTAATAAGAAATCAGGTATGAGCACGAGTAGGCCATTCAGCCCCTCAAACCTGCTCTGCCATTCAATAAGATCACAGCTAATCTGATTGTAGTCTTGACTCCACTTTCCTGCCTGCTGCCACCCCCCAAAAAAAAATTCAGATTCCCTTGTCTATCAATCTTTGAGATATTGAATTCAGGTTCATGTAGGGTGGAAAATGGGAGGCCAACCATGATAGTATTTGAATAGTCAAGACAAAAGATGATAAAGACACGGACAAGAATTTCAGCAGCAAAGAATCTGAGTCAGGGGAAGAAACCAATGATGTTATAGAGATAGAAATAGACAAACTTAGAGCTCGAGTGGATATATGGCTAAAATTTCATTTCATGGCTAAGTACAGAACCAAAACTGAAAACAGTCTGGTTCAGCTCCAGACAGTGAGCAGGAAGGAAGATGTTGCTGGCACAACTTGTTTTAACACCATCCCAATGATGGTTGAGAAACACGTCCTCTATTCACTAAAGTCAACGTTTGAGATCAGGTAAGTAAAACAGGTCAGAGATGGCCTTCCTAACCTAGGACTACACATTAGGGCACCAACAGCCTTGGATTTCATACCATATTTGAGGTAGGGAACATAAGCAAGAGGCCAGGTAAACAATTTAATTATTCCCAAATCCACACAGAAGAAATTTGGTATCTTAAAATGAGACTGAAAGATTTTGCTTTTTTAGTTTGTCATGAATAGATAAGCTAGCCTCATTTGCTTTTATAATGATATTACGTATTTGAGGTTTACAATTATTGTTAATTTCACCACGTTCTTCCCTTGTGACATCAGTTCCCAGACTGTTGGGTTTTATTGGTTGTTTTCTCGCTGGTCTCAGCTCTCCTACTGGTACTGGTTTCTGTCACCTTTAGGTGGTTAACCTGTTTACTTCAGCGACCTGCTAGGTTTCCATTAGCTACTTAGTGACTCTGATTCTGTCACTCTTTCAGCAAAGTGGTGACTTTCTGAAGAACGTATCTTTCCATTTTTAGAATTGCATCTTTTAAGAAGAAATAGTATACATTTGCTGAATCACAAATTTTTCAAAACCAGCTTGTATTTCACTTAGTACGTTTAGAGTAGTAAGAGGCTTAAGGTACTTCAAAAGAGTATTATCAAATACACTCTGACACTAAGCCAAATAAGGTGACATTAGGGCATTGACTAAAGAGGTAGCATTTAAGGTATGTCTTAAAGGAGTAAAGAGAAGGAATGAGGTTTAGGGATGCGGCTCCAATGCTTTGGCACCTGAATGTACAGCTATCAAAGTCACAAGCAAATCAGAATTGAAGTAATGCAGATATTGTGGAGGGCTGTATGGCAGGAGGCAGCTATGGAAATAGCAAGAGTGGAGCCATTGAGAGATTTGGAGACAAGAATGGGAATTTTAAAATTGAAGCACTGCTCAACCAGAAGCCATGGGACTTCAGCCAGAAGAGGGATGATAGGTGAATAGGACAAGGTATGAGTTTAGATGCAAGCAGCAGACAGATGGCCTTAAGTTGACATAGGGTGGAAGACAGAAGGTCAGCCAGAGTGCAGGGAATGGTCAGGTCTAGAGGTAATAAAAATATGATTTAGTGTTTCAGCAGATGACGAGGAGTGGAGTTGGGAAGATTGGTGGTCGGGATGTCTCGGACATATGTAAGTTGAAATACTGCGAATATGCAGTTGAGAGCTCATTTTGCATAGCCCAGGTTCAAATGCAACAATATCCAGGTTTGAGCAGACAACTGGCAAGTAACATTCACGCCATATAAATGCCAGACAATGACCACCTGCAATAAGAGACAATCTGACCACCAGCCCTTGACTGTCACTGAGTCAAAATCTGGAGTACCCTCCCTATGGGCATTGTGTCAACCTACAGAACATGGACTGCAGTGGTTCAAGAAGGCAGCTCATCTACACCTTCTCAAGGACAACTAGGGACAGGTGGTAAATACTAAACTAGCCAGCAATGCCTACACCTGATGAGTGAATAAAAAAAAAACACCAAGGTTGCAAACAGTCCATTAGAAAGGAGAGATGGTAGTTAAGGAAAGAATTTGTGCAAGGGACTGAAGACCGTGGCCTTGGTCTTCCCAATATTTAGTTGTCAAAAATGTCAACTTGTAGTTAACTCATTATTTTACACATTGCTTACAGTCATCACATACAATTGAAATAAAAACAGAAAATGCTGGAGATACTCAGCAGATTTAGCAGCATCTTTGTTGTTCTCTTCACAGGTCCTGCCAGACCTGCTGAGATGCTCCAGCATTTTCTGGTTTTATTTCAAGTTTCCAATATCTGCAGTATTTTGTTTCTAGTACACTACAATTGCAGTTTGCTTTGTGATTGATCACCTTCTGGCCACTTCTTCTCTGGCTTCCATTTTTTTTTACAAATACAGAATTATTTTTGCCTTTTCCTTTCATCAGCATCATCTGGTCAGTGCTGCTTAGAACTTGCTTCACGCTCTTCTTTCTCTCCACCTCCTCATTATGTTTAAATCATGATTGCTGACAAATTGACCATTGTCAAGTCATTGTCAACTACTGTAGGACATTTTCACCCTGGGCACGAAAGCGTATTAAACATCTAACTCTCCTTGCTCGTCCCTTCCTTTTTCAATCTGTAGGCTTTTATAAACTGAACTGCTTCCACATACTCCAATACTGTACTGAGGAAATGCATCCTTTCGTAAGGATGTACTGTTTCGCAGAGCAGGGATGTCCTCGCTATTGTTTGGACCAAAGTTTGACTAGAACTAAAACATTTGGATAACCTAATACAGATTAGATGGTTGGTTTCCAGAACACCGCCATTCAGTCTACAAGCATAGCTCTGAACTTCTGGTGCCCTGTCCCCCGATTTTGTTTACTTTTCTTTGCATGTTATGGTGATTCTCGCTTTCTTTCAGCCAGTAGCACATTTGTTGGCACTTTTTTTTTGTTTCTTCACCATCTCCATTCTCTTTAACCCTGGGAGACTGATACTTCTGTCATTCAATCTCCCTTGTCTTCCACCCCACCACTGCCCTTCCTTTATCATTGGATGTTTAACCTTTCCCAGTTTTCATGGAAGGACATTAACCTGAAATATTAATATTGTTTCTTCTATCCTTTTGAGTACTGCCTGCCCTACATTTTCAGTCATTTAAGGCGTTTAATCATGATCACTTTGTTATTTATGGGATCTTGCTGTATATAAATTGGCAGCTGTGTTTTACACAATACAATAGTCAATATGTTTCAAAAATACTTTGCACATTAAGCACTATGGTACAACTCAACATGCAATTATTAGAAATAGCAGAAGTAAATCATCCAGTCCCTTGGATCTGCCAGCCATTCAACAAGATCATAACTGATACGTTTGTGTTTTGGATTCTATATTCCCATATTAAGCAATAACCCTCAACTCCTCCACCTAACAAGAATCTATCTATGTTAAAATATTCAATGACTTCACTTCCACTGCTTTCTGAGGCAGGCTTCCAAAGTCGCACACCCTTTCAACCTACACAATTCTCATCTCATCCCGGAAGGGTGACTCCTAGTTTGTAAACAGTGCCCCCTAGTCCTGGACTGACCCACAAGAGGAGACATCCTTTCCATGCCCACCTTGTCAAGATCATTCAGGATCATATGCACATTAATCAGGTCACCCCTCACTCTTCTAAACTCCAGTGAAAAGAAGCCCCGCCAATCTAACTTTTCCTCATTAGACAACCTGGTTATTCCAGGTATCAATCGAATAAACCTCTTAAGAATTGCCCCCAATGCATTTACATCCTTAATGTTTTGAAAGGTGTGATAGAAATGTAAGCTTTGTCAATCCTAAAAGCACAATGCACCATGTTTAGTAAACTTCAGAAAAAGGTGCAAGTAGCCTACAAAGGTCCTACCAGTAGATATTTTGGTTTGTTGAATATAACAGGATTTTAGACAGTTTGCATTTTTTGAACTATGTATTATGTGAGAAGGTTTCACTTTTTCCTTCCATTCCAATCTTTCTTGCCCTGGCTCACATGACCACATTAAAGATAGAAAAGTCTAGATTTTCTGAACAATGCCACTTCTTTTTGATGTGAAGAAAGAGCTCCGCATTTCTGGCAGAAGACTCTGACCAGGCCTCTTTGTCAGAAATGTGAAGTGTACCTTAAATCTGATAGGTCCCTGATGGTGCAGGATAGCAGGGAAGGCAAATGACACCCTCTTTTCCACAGCAATCAGTTGCCGTATTCTGTTAATTTAAATGTCCAGCATCTCAGCCAACCACTTCAGCAGGACATAAGGTAAATTGTGAGGTTAAGGGGCCAGGGCATTAGAGGATATCATACCTACTGGGGAAGAGTTCCAATGCACAAGGGTGTATCAAGTCTTAGGGAGGTTATTGGATCCCAGTGGTGTGGTGCAGGTACTAGGGATTTGGGGTCTGTCAGATCCTGGGATCTGTCTGGTCCCAGGTTGGTTTACAGTGGGAAGGGGTTGTCCAGGGCAGAAAGCAGGATGTTGGGTGGAGAATGGTATCAGTTCCATTCTTAGGGACTATGCTGTCAAGTCTAGGGATGGGGGATTCTGTATCCCATGTGGATTGAGAGCTGTTGTGTCCTCGGCAGAGATAGTGGGTCCCAGAGCGAGATGAGGTGTTGAGCGTAGAGAGTTAGTGTCTGGTAGTTGAGGGTATGTGTTGTAAGTTGGGGGATCAGTTGAATAGTTACTTAGAAGTTAGACTAAGTTTTCCTAATTTTTCCTTAGTAAATGTTAACTGCAGCAGACACTCTGGAATCATTAATTTAAATGGATACTTTCAGAGGGTTCCAGATGCTGGGGAATTACTGAACGAGAGTCTTCAATTTCTGCAGAATCTGCTATGTCAGGGATTCCGCAGGGTCTTAATGCAGAAATGAATATCTGGCTATCGAAAAATCTGGGCCAAAGGTTTCCTGGTTAGTGTCCAGTTTTGCTGTGTTATAACCCTATCTGTACTTTCTAGCTTTTCCTACTATAAATAAGTTCTAACATTAACTTTTAAAAGAATTATCAGAATCACTACAGTGTGGAAGCAGGCCATTCGGCCTATCAAGTCCACACCAACACTCCAAAGAGCATCCCATCCAGACCCATCCCGATCCTTGTAACCCTGCATTTCCCATGGCTAATCCACATAGTGTGATCCACATTGGTGATTTAGCATGGCCAATCCACCTAACCTGTACATCTTTGGACTGTGGGAGGAAACCGGAGCACCCAGAGGAAACCCACACAGAGACGGAGAGAATGTGCAAACGCCACACAGACAGTCAGCCAAGGCTGGAATCAAACCCAGATCCCTGGCACTGTGAGGCAGCAGTGCTAACTACTAAGCCACCACAGGATTCTGTGTAAAATCCATGATTCAGTTACCTGTCCCAGCTGGGGCATCAGCCTTGGTGACAACAGGAATTAGATCCGGATTGTCAACTGATCGGTCATCCCCATGCTACAGAAAACCAACCAAAGCTAAGAGGCAGTTTAACTCAGTGACGTGGCAACAGGTACAAAAGCGACCAGTCAAAAAAGTTACAATCTCGAGGGAAAAACAAGGGGCCAGAGTTGTAAAGCCAAACCGTGCGGGCCTGTGTGAGGAGTCGACAACTAGAGCTCAAGCAGTGAGATTTGAGAAAGGATTGCTGCCAGAGAGGAGACACACCATAAGTGCCTGCTTAGTCGGGACCATGGGGACACTGATTGAAGCAAAGAACAGATAACTGTGACTGGAGCAGTAAAGGTTACTGGAAGACCGTTTTCAGCGCGAAGCCATTTCATGAGTGTCCAATTGATAGGGTACTATGAGGAGACTGCCCAGAAGAAGGAACCAACCCAACTCTGTAACTCAATCAAAGATTTCAGCTCTTTCCTCACCAAACTATCTTACAGCTGCTCAGAGGGGTTTAACACAGTCGGAGTTTGGAACTGCTGGCTTGAGATTCAAATACCCTGAGTCAAATACCCATGTCGCTTGCCACATTTCTCTCTAACTTTAACCTAATATCTAACTTTCATTCCTAACCTTCTGACTTGTCTGTCAGGTTTAAGTGTCAGGTTAGGGTAAAAGGGGGATTTTGGGTGGTTTTATGAGTCAATACAGTGTGGAGCTGAAGGAACACAGCAGGTCAGGCAGCATCAGAGGAGCAAGAAAGTCGACATTTCAGGTTTACATCTCCTGGTGGTTTTAAGGGCTTACATCATTGCAATTCTTAGAATTTTGTAACACATTTTTCATTAGTAATAAATAACTATTTCTCTTTTACGTAAAACAAATGGTATCAGAAGTCTTCATAATAAGTATATCTCTGGTGTAGTAAAGTGAGGAACATGTCATTTGGGAGGACTTGTTAAGATAACTTCACAAAATTTTCATCACATGTTACGGACCCATGGATCTCCACTATGTGTTTGTCTGTGTGGTTAATTCAGTGTCTATGACGGCAGATAGTTCTGTGGCTGTAAGCAATCCATGGGATTCTTTGTCGACATGATGCTGGGCTCTGAATTGTGACATTTCAACATGTGCAAGGCCCTAGTCTGCTTGCAGTGGTATCGGTGATTCTACTAAAAACCTGAGAGTTAAAATGGCAGCAGGGAAGGGGAGTGGGAACAACAGGGAGATCAAACACAGCAACTTGTCACCCAGCTAGGAAAATCCCTCATCCACATTCTTCTCCAAGGGCTAAAGAGACTTAGTAACAGCAGGGTGTGTATCAAGGTGAAATTGAGATCCTTTGATGGAAACAAGGTTGAAACTACTGAACAAAAACAGAAGTTGCTGGAAAAGCTCAGCAGGTCTGGCAGCATCTGTGAAGAAAAAATCCCAGTTAATGTTTCAGGTCCGGTGACCCTTCCTCAGAACAGTTCTTCCAGTTTTGAAACTATTGATTAATTTCTAGAAATATTTCTGAAAAATCTTTAGTGATGTACTTTTGGTAGAGAGTGCGCTGAGATGGGATAAATAGATTGGTTGTAGCTCAAAGTCAGAAATTGGGCAAGGAAGGATGATGCAGCAATAGAGGGGCCTCTTAGACCTTTTGTTCATTTAAATTATTTGTTATGAGCAGAAAACAAAATTAAATCAATTGAGTAAATGACAGCATACACTGTTTAAATGGACAGATGTTATTTGCCATGACTTTGATTTGTTTCAAAGAAGTCTAGTACCAAGTGTACACTGGAATTCTGGTGGTCAGATATTTCTTAATTCACTCATGGGATGTTGGTGACACTGGCTGGGCCAGCATTTATTGCCTATCCCCAGTTGCCCAGTTCCCTCTGTATTAGCTGGGGGTAGATGGACCAGATTGCCAAATGCACACCTCTCTCCAGTCTTGGCATTTCTCCACAAAGTTCACAAGGCAAGGAAACTAATCTGGCTCTGTTACCAAGCAGTTCAATGTTTTACTTTCTCTGTCTGACCAAGGGCTCATACAGAAGGGGATACATGATGTCTGTAGCAGAAATCATCTTGAGCATAATTGCAAATTCAGCCTTGACTACAGAACAAAATAAAAGGTATGGAAACAGACTGAGAAAGAAACAAGTTCAGGACTGATGGGGAGATTGTTGGGAGGAGTATCCCTTTATTCAGATAGACCATAATTGGATAAAGGCAAAATACTGTGGATGATAGAAATCTGAAATAAACCCAAAGAATGCTGGAGAAACTCGGCAGGTCTGGCAGCATCTGTGGAGAGAGAAATTCAGTAAACGTTTCGAGTCTGCTATGACTCTTCTGCGTAGCTTGAATTAGCTTAGTGAGAAGGCAAAAAAAGACGGTGGGGAGGTGGGGAAGAAAGAATCTGTTAAAAAAAAAACTCAAATTTGATTCCGAGATCAGCATTTATTTCCAACCTCTCATTACCCTGAAAAGTTGGTGGTGGGCTGCCTTGTTAAATAATTTTGTGGTGTTTTATACACTGAGTACCTTGATCATCAGATTCCACTTATTACAGTCAATCATGCTAGTATGAATCTGGAGTCGCTCATAGATAGGTCAGGATAACAGGTTTCCTTCATAAAGGACATTAGTGAATCAATTAGGGTTTTTAAGATAGTCCACCAACTTTATGCGCATTTTTACTGATACTAGCATTTTAATTCCTTTGTTTTAATACTGCATTAATGTGGATTTGAACTCTCATTGCCTAGGTTATTGGCTGAGGGTTGGATGAAGAGCTGTGCTAGCGATAAATTAGGTAGTGTTCTTCACTTGCCTTGACGTTACTATTTACAGGGAGATGTGAATGTGTTGGAAGTAGTTTGGAAAAAGTATACTAGTCTAATACTTGGAATGACTTTAATACCTTATGAGGAAAAGCTAGACTGGCTATGGCTATGTCTCTGGAGTTTAGAAGAGTCAGAGGTGATTTAATTGAAGCATATAAAATACTGAAGGGTCTTGACTGAGTCAGTTTTGAAAGGATGTTTCCTCTAGTGGGAAGGGGTCGCCCATTTAAAACAAAGGTATGGAAACATTTTTTTTCTCTCAGGGGCTAAGTCTTTGGAATTCCCTTCCTCAAAAGACGGTGGACACAGAATCTTTAAAGACAGAGGTGGATTGATTCTTGATTACGAAGGTGATGAAAGATTATCGGGGACATGCAGGAATGTAGAGTTGAGATTAAAATCAGGTCAGCCGTGATCTTATCGATGGGCAGAGTAGACTTGAAGGACTGAGTGGCCTACTCTTGTTCCTTGTTCATATATTTGTGTATACACCTGAAAAAGCACACGAGCTGTCAGTGCTGCAAGGGTACTGATCTGGCTGTTTGTGGATGAGGAAAAGAAGGTGCAAGAGGTGCAAGTTCCCAACTTGAAGAAGGCAGCAGGTGCCTGATACAAAGGGGCTGTCGTTCAGAATAACATACAACATGTTAAAAGACTGTGAGTGCAGCACAATCACATTGGAGAGACTTGCAATTCAGCATAATTTGACATGATGAAACGATCGATAAATACGTTTTCAAGAACTGTTTCCTGCAACTGACGATATCGACCACATTATAAAAGTCACCCACACGGCAGAATAAATATTGAGATTAACTGCACCTGCCAAAAATCTCAAATGTCATCAAGATCTTCAAAGTGCAAAAGGAAGTGAGAAGGGAAGGGGTGTGTCATAGGGCACACTACAGAAACCTCACCAATTTCAGCAGCACATGTTAAATTAATGCAATTCATATATACAGAGTAAAGTTTCCTCTACATTGTCCCATCAAATATTCTCAGGGCAGGGGCAGCACGGGGTTGTATACAGAGTAAAGTTCTCTCTACACTGTCCCCATCAAACAGTCCCAGGTCAGGTGCTGCACAAGGTTGGATAAAGAATAAAGATATACACTTTCAAAATGAAAGTAAAGCTCCCTCTAGAAGCAGAGTAAAGTTTTATCTATACTGTCTTAATCAGACACTCCCAGGACACGTACGGCATGGGGTTAGATACAGAGTAAAGCTCCCTCTACACTGTCCCCCATCAAACAATGTGGGGGCAAGTACAGCATGAGATTAGATACAGTGTAAAGCTTCCTCTATGCTGTCCCCATCAAATACTCCCAGGACAGGGGCAGCATGGGCTTAGATACGTGGTAAAGCTCCCTCAACACTGTCCCCAACAAACACTCCCAGGATAGGTACAGCACAGGGATTGATACAGAGTAAAACTTCATCTACACTATCCCTGTCAAACACTCCCAGAACTGATACGTCGCATTAGGTATTATGCTCCTTCCACACAGGGATACAACTGGATACAAAATGAAGTAGAACAGAATAGCGGACAAAAACACATACCTCCATGATGCACTCAATGCTTTTTACGCATGATTCAAGCAGAATGCCAGTGAAAGGATGTCACCAGCTCCAACAGCCCCAGGCTCACCTGTTCCCACAGTCACCGCTGCAGACGTCAGATTGGCCTTCTTGAGAGTGAACCCAAGGAAAGCGACTGGCCCAGATGGGGTCTCCAGCCATGCACTTAGATCCTGTACAGACCAGCTAGTGGGAGTATTCGATGACATCTTTAACCTCTCCTTGCTACAATCTGAAGTCCCCAACTGCTTCAAGAAGACCACCATCATTCCAGTACTAAAGAAAACACAGTCAATGTGCCTCAACGTCTACCGCGCGGTGGCTCTGACCTCCATAATTACAAAGTACTTCGAGAGGTTATTCATGGCTCACATCAACTCTAGCCTCCCAACCTGCCTAATCTTTTGCAATTTGCCTACTGACGTTACAGATCCACACTGGATGCCATTTCTCTAGCTCTACTCTCAGCCCTGAAACATCTGGATAATAAGGACACCTAGGTCAGGCTGCTACTTAACGACTACAGCTCTGCCTTCAACACTACAATCCCATTGAAACTAATCTCCAAACTCCGATACCTAGGTCTCTGTTCTATCCTCTGCATCTGGATCCTCAACTTCCTGATCCACAGACTGCAATCAATGAAGATAAACAACAGCACCTCCTGCACAACAATCCTCAACACTGGCACCCTACAAGGATGTGTACTCAGCCCCTTACTGTACTCCCTCTACACTCATGACTGTATGGCCAAATTTTGTCCAAACTCCATCTACAAGTTCACTGACAACACCACCGTTGTAGGCCAGATATCAAACAATGACAAGACAGAATACAGGAAGGACATAGAATGCTTGGTGACCTGGTGTAAAAATAACAATCTCTCCCTCAAAGTCAGCAAAACTAAAGAGATGATCATTGACTTCAGGAAACAAGGAGGAGAACTGGCTCCCATCTACATCAATGGAGCTAAGGTGGAAATGGTTGACAGCGTCAAGTTCCTAGGAGTGATGATGACCAACAATCTGTCCTGGACTACCCATGTTGATGTGATGGTCAAAAGACACAACAATGCCACTACTTTCTCAGGAGGCTAAGGAAATTCAGCATGTCCACAAGGGCCCTCTCCAAATTTTGTAAGTGCACCAGAAAAAGTATTCTACCCATATGCATCACGGCTTGGTACCGCATCGGCTCTGCCCAGGACTGTAAGAAACTACAAAAAGTTGTGAACACAGCCCAGATCATCACGCAAGCCAAACTTCCATTCATTGACTCCATCTACACTTCTCGTTGCTGCAGAAAGGCAGCCAATATCGTCAAGGATCCCTCCCACCCTAGTTATAATCTCTTTGAACCTCGTCCATCAGGTAGATGATGCAAAAGCTTAAACACACATACCAACAGGTTCAAGAACAGCTTCTTCCCCGCTGTTATCAGGATGTTGAATGGACCTCTCAAATTTCAAATCTATATGCTGATCTTACTTTTAGTACACCTTCTGTTCAGCCGTAGATTTGTATGCCTCGCTCTGTTCAATCACTTTATGATCTGTATGTCCTTGTATGCTATGATCTGCCTGTACTGCATGCAAAACAAAACTTTTCACTGTACCTAGGTACAGATGACAATAATAAATCAAATCAAATCAAATACTGTATTATTAGACTTAATCTGTAGGTATAGTAACACAGTGATTGTTGCTGGTGAGTAACCATAACTAATGACCCCTAAACTCAAATTTCATCATGCCTGCTGGTAAATTTGAATTCAAATAATTAGCAAAACTGAGCCCTGATGGCACAAAAGGAATTTGTTTGGTCTATTGGTTCAATACTAGCTCTTACTAACTAACTCTGATTCTGTAAAGTAATTCAGTCAGTTCCCATCCCTTGCTCCATTCCCTCTGGCCCTGCAAGTTTATTTCCTTCAAGTGCTTGTCTAATTTTCTTATAAAATCATCAATTATCTCTGCTTCCACCACTCTTGTAGGCAATAAGTTTCAGGTCATTACCATGTACCACCAAAAAACTTTTGTCAGGTGAAGTACAGCGCTCTGAAAGCTTGTGATTTTAAATAAATCCGTTGCATTACAACCTGGTGTTATGTGCTTTCCAATTTTGTCCACCCCTGTACAACATGAGCATCTCCACATCTTGTCTAAACCAGCCATAACTTTGTACGTCTCGATCAGATGTGCCTTCAAACACCTTTTCTCTAAACAGAACAACCAAAGGGTCTGTGACCTAATATTGCAGCTAAAATCCCTCTGCTCGGAGGGTTGGTGTGGACTTGATGGGCCAAATTGCCTACTTCCACACTGTTGGGATTCTATGATGACTTTATGAACTAACCCTAGGAAGACACTCCACAAACATCCCTCAGAGATACAGGGATGTCGGTGAGAGGAGGTGTAGTCTAGATAGCTGTGGGAGTCACTGTATCGGCACCGCCTTGTGCTCTCATGAGGAGCTTGAACAATTCATCAACTTTATTAACACCTTTCACCTCAACCTCAAGTTCACCTGGACCATCTCTGATACCTCCCTCTCCTTCCTGGACCTCTCTGTCTCCATCTCTGGTGATCACCTCGAAACTGATATCTATTTCAAGCTCACCGACTCCCACAGCTACCAAGACTACACCTCCTCTCACCCACCTTCCTACAAGAATGCGATCCCCTACTTCCAATTCCTTCACCTCCACCGCATCTGTTCCCAAGACGGGGCGTTCCACTCCTGAACATCCCAGATGTCCTATTATTTCAAGGACTGCAACTTCCCCCTTCAGTGGTTGAAAATGCTCTCAACCGCATCTCTTATGTTTCCCGCACCTCTGCCCTCACATCCCTTCCCCACAACAAAAATAAAGACAGAATCCCCCTTGTCCTCACATATCACCCCACTAACTCCGCATTCAATGTATCATTCTCCGCCACTTTCACCACCTGCAATCTGACCCAACCAAGGATATATTTCCCTCCCCACCCCTATCTGCCTTCCGTAGGGACCGGTCTTTCTGCGACTCCCTAGTCTGCTCCACACTCCCCACTAGCCCCACAACAACTGGCACCTTTCCCTGCAACCGCAGGAAGTGCTACACCTGCCCCTACCCCTCCCCCCTCACCTCCATCCAAGAACCCAAAAAAACCTTCCATATCAGACAGACGTTCACCTGCACATCCGCTAATGTGATCCACTGCATCCGCTGCTCCCGATGTGGCCTCCTCTACATCGGTGAGACCAAGTTGAGGCTCAGGGACCACTTTGTAGAGCACCTGCACTCTGTTTGTGACGAACGACAACACCTTCCAGTCGCGAACCATTTCAACTGCCCCTCCCACTCCCTGGATGATATGTCCATCCTGGGCCTCCTCCAGTGTCACAACGACGCCACCCAGAAACTGGAGGAGCAGCACCTCATTTTCCGCCTTGGGAGCCT
This sequence comes from Rhincodon typus, assembly GCF_021869965.1. Lineage (NCBI taxonomy): Eukaryota > Metazoa > Chordata > Chondrichthyes > Orectolobiformes > Rhincodontidae > Rhincodon > Rhincodon typus. Next base: position 5,330,612 of record NC_063338.1, read on the forward strand.
ATAACCCAATGGTCTCAATGTGGACTTTACTAGTTTCAAAATTTCCCCACCCTTGGCCTCATCCCACGACCAACCCTCCCTCTCATCCCCGCCTCCTTGACCTGTCCGTCTTCTCTCCCACCTATCCGCTCCTCCCACCTCACTGGCCAATCCCCACAACTCCCTACCTGCACTCACCTATCACCATCCCAATTTCCTTCCCCAGCCTCACCCCTCCTCTTTCTATTTATTTCAGAGCTCCCTTCCCCCTCCCCCATTTCTGAAGAAGGGTCCCAACCCGAAATGTCAGCTTCCTGCTCCTCTGATCCTACCTGGCCTGCTGTGTTCTTCCAGCTTCACACTGTGTTACCACAAACATCCCTATCCTCCATGAATCAGTAGTCCAACACTTTAGGACAAAAAACAAGGTTGAAATATTTACAACTATCTTCAGTCAGAAATGCTGAAAGGATGATCCATCTTAGCGTCCTCAGAGAAATGCTGAAGGCACTGTATACAGCAAAGGCCAGAAGTCCCAAGTGTTGTGTTCCTGAACTAGCTTCACTTCTAGCCAATTGTTTCTATGACAGCCAAAACAGAGCACCTACTGGACAGTTTGGAAAACCCCTCCCAGAAAACAGAATGAAACCAATCCTGCCAGTTCACTCTCACCAGCAAATGATATTGTAGACTGTGCTGTCAAGCCACACTAACTTAGCAATAACTTGCTTATCACCTCCAAGTTTGGGTATTGTCAGGACCACGTGACTACAGACATAATACAGCCTTGGACCAAAGAGTTGAGGAGTGTGTGGCGTCTTCAACATTGCTGACCTTAATATGCCATCAATAATTCCTTACAAAACTGCAGGGTGTTTACTAGTGCTGTTGGTGGGGGTATAAACTAATTTGGCAAGGGAATGGGAATGGGAATGTAGGGGAGGAACAATAGTGAGTGATGCACAGACAAATGTAAGATGAAGGCCAAGTCAATCTTGCAGACAGAATATGTATAGTGAAGTTAGGACACAAAGAAACTCAGCAAGGTTGGATCACATTTGTTTTAATGGAAGGAATCTTGCAAATAAGGCAGTTGAGTAGAGAGTGCTGATTAACATGCAGGATAAACATCATTGCTATCAAAATATAAAAAGTAATCAAAGTATCGAAATATATTAATTATTTACCTTGCCTGTAACAACAGAATATGAATACTTTTAATATTTAACATGAAAGCAAGGATGGCAGGCAAGTCATATGCAGGAAAACATATATCCTCCTCACTCATTAGCCAACCTTTTTTAGCAACTGAAAAATTAAAAAGGCAGTCACTGGGAAAAAAAGTGAAGACTAATTCTAAATGAGAAGTTTGCTTTTGTACTTGACTGGGTTCATAAATCTTTTGTTTGAATGTGACTTCCCTTGAGTGACTTCAGAAAAACTACAATGCATGGCTTTTGTCTTTGTCTGAAAGAAAAATAAGGTGATAATGTAATTATGTCCAAGAATGCTTGCCTTATCCCTTTAAATCCATAGAGAATTGACACAACAGCTTAGGTTGACTGCAAAGATCGTAGAATGTATAATACCAAATATATTATAACTTTTTAAATATGTGAACTATCATAATGTTTGTCTAAATTAACCCACTCTGCCTGAAGCAGAATGGATAGATCCTGTTTTTTTTCAGATAACTATGGACACAACCGTTTCCAGCAACTTCAAGAATTTGTGAATCTGTCTGCAGACTTTCAATGTCACAGCACTGTGATGGACTGAAATCATTTTGCCCTTTTGAAAAAGAATCATAGAATCCCTATGGTGCAGAAAGAGGCCATTGGGCCTATCAAGTCTACACTGACCCTCCAAAAAGCATCCCACCCAGACACACCCCACATTTCCCATGGCTAATTAATCTAACCTGCACACTACAGGGCAATTTAACATGGCCAGTCCATGTAACCTGCACATCTTTGAACAGTGGGAGGAAACCAGAGTGCCTAGCAGAAACCCATGCAGACACAGGGAGAACATGCAAACACCACACAGTCACCCAAGGGTGGAATCAAACCTGGGTTCCTGACACTGTAAATGCAGCACTGCTGACCACTAGGCCACCATGCTGACCATCTTTAACCTAAGCTATTTGCTTCAGAATTGGATAATCAATTAAATGTTGAGTTTCAGACATTTCAAAACCATTAAGCATGGACACACAAAATATGCAATGAATTATATTAAGATGTACACAAGTTGATATTCTAAAACATTTAAAGAGAATTGAAATTAAAATAGAATTATAAAGGGATACTGGGAAAATAATAAAATACATACACATTACCTCAGTGGTATCAGAACATAGAAGAAAATTAACTCCATTCATTTTGAAGAAAAACAATGAAATATTAAAGGAAAAACATGTCAGCAAACAATATTATTCAACTTTGGGAACATCTTGTGGTACGAGGGAAAAAAAAATGTCCAGACTGATTTATCAAGTTACTTCTGAAATCAAAGGTCATCTAAGAATAAACAAACAAAATATGTTACTTCCATTTGATTTCTGTTTTAAAGATATTATGAGACTATTTTATTGGACTGTAAAATTTCTCCAGGACTTGTGAATGAGGTAGGATTGTAATCAGTGGATACGTAAAATTAGATCAGAAAAACTGATTGAGGCTAGAAGAGAGACAGGAAAAACAGCAGCAAATGGGAATTGGAACAATGTGTCTTGGTATAAAGCAGAAGTATACCAATTTGGTATTAATAGACGTTTTCATGAAAGAGAGGCTTAGATGAGAGTAGTAACTTGATAGCATTCTTTTGTTGATGTTTGTCCCAATATAAGTGAGCTGAATTCGACAGATGAGCCAAATGGGGTCAAACGTGAAAAATAAGAGAAGAATTCAAGGTTTTTGAGAAGATTTGTAGCTCGGGTTGTTGATGCAGTTGTTGACTTGCTCCCCAAGCTGGGTACACAAGCCATTGGTCCACCTCAGACCCATAGTCTCACTGACGGATACACCGACATGCAGTCTAGCAAAAGAACTACAAAGGAAACTGAAACACCTAATAGACACTCAAACCACTCCATCCACTCTGGCCAAGAATTCCTCAACATCATCAAGGTCACCAGAATAGAGGACAAGATCATGTTCTCCTTCGACGTGACAGAATAGAGGAGAGATCATGGTCTCCTTCAATGTGACTGCACTATTTACCTCCATAAACATCCCCCTAACTAAGGAAACACTAGCCTCGCTACTAGACAGATGAGGGATACAGACACCCGACAACACCAACACCATCACCAAAGACAGCACCCTCAAATTACTGGATCTGTGCTTCACAACCCACTTCACCTTTAAGGTATATGGACAAATCAACGGAACACCCATGGGAATCACCGATATCAGGATTAATAGTGGAAGTTGCAATACAAAGACTGGAACGGACAGCCCTTCCCACCATCCAACCAAAGCTATGGATCCACTATGTGGATGACATCTTTGTTATTATCAAATGCTCTAAACTGGAGGAAACCCATCTATTCATAAACAACATCCTCAACAGCATAAAATTCACCAGGGAAGAGGAGAACAACAACAGACTTCCCTTCCTGGTCGTAATAGTCGAACGTATGGCCAACGGTGAGCTCCAGACCAGCGTACACAGGAAGGCCACCCATATGCACTCAACTACAATAGCAATCATCCCAATACTCACAAACTCAGCTGCGTAAAAACACTGTTCAAGTGAGCCGCAACACACTGCAGCACCCTGGAACTGTGCAAAGCTGAGGAAGAACGTCTTTAGAAACAACAGTTTCTCAAAACGTGTTGTCCGCTGATACCTACACAACAGACCACAACAGGAAGACACAACACATCCAGAGACACTAGTTACCCAACCATGCATTAAGGACATATCTGAAATGACCCCAGATTACTCTGCCCCCTAGGAATCATGGTAGCCCACAAACCGACAGCTACTGATGAGAATAAAGGATCCGACAACCACAACTAACAGAACCAACGTTATTTACAAGATACCATGCAAAGCCTGCAAAAAACATTACATGGGGCAAACTGGAAGGAAACTAGCCATCAGGATTCACGAACACCAACTAGCTACCAAGACACTTAACCAACTATCACTCATTTCAATACACAAGGACAAAGAGGGACACCAATTCGACAGGGACAACGTAGCCATCCTAGGGCAAGCCAAGCAAAGACACGCACGAGAATTCCTGGAGGTCTGGCACTCAAACCAGAACTCCATCAACAAACATGTAGAGCTGGACCCCATATACCAACAACTAAGAAGCAATCCGGAAGTGATGCCACTCACCCCAGCAAACCAAGACACATAAATAGCAAGTGGGACAGAACACCAATGCTTCACCAGAGGCGCATCGATGATGTTACCTACTATGGTGACGAAACGTCTGCGAACAAACTTACCAGTTTGTCGAGCAAGTCAACAACCACAAGAAAAGAATTCACAGATCTTTTGATAAGATCATGAGAGTCAAGAATGCAAAACATGGTACTGGGATACCATGTAAATGTGCAGATAAACACATTGATACCTGCTAAAGTAAGCAAAATCAAAATATAAAGGAGGAACATTTGAATTGGAATAATTAGGATCTTGGGAGTTAGAACACTTAGTGAGAAGTATCCTCAAGGTGGATAACTGGATAATTTTAAGCCTATGTATTTTAATGCTATTGGATGAATGATCTGCAGGTGGGGAATGGGAGAATATCAACCTGAATTAAGGATGGTAAATCTGAATCGATGTTATTCAGACATTACGAATAAAGGGTTATAGGCTATTATACTTAATGAGGGGAAATACAGTTTGTAGGAATACTGGAACAGAACCACATATCAGCTTCTGTTTCAGTTATATCAGTTCATATCAGTTTAATCTTAATTAAATCGTGAATGGGAAATTACATAAGTCACTCTTTGGTGATAGGACTATACCAAGTGGGTAAAACTAAATCGACTTCCATCTCTGGCAGGCACTTATTGTGTGACAAGTGACAACAGGTCAGTGTAGCTCAATGGGAGAGCCTCTTGCTTCCCAAAAATGGCTGAATAATCAGAGATATTGGCAACAGCTCCCCCTGCATAGTTTATGATATTGAAGGCACAGAGTTAGGGAGGAATCCCAAGTGTAGGAGGATATGACCTTACATGTGGATGGATCTGGAGAAACGTCAAGGGAGACCCTTGAACTGATTGGGCAGCAGTAGAAGATGGAGGAAGGATACCAGCCCAGGAATGCCTGTCTGAGGAAAATTCAGCCCAAGTGGCAGAACTTACACAATGAGTCAAGGCTTTTAACTGAGCACAGGGCAAGAGAGTGATTATTTCTACTGACAGCCGGTTTGCATTCTGACTGATTCATGGTTACATTGAGACCATGGAAACCAAAGGGGATATGTAATATCTCAAGGCCATGTGATTCCATAAGAAATGTTAATCAGAGTTATTAGAGGCCATAGAAAAACCTCAGGAGCTGACAGTGATTAAAATCAAGGCACTGAGGAAAACAGACATACCAGAACAGTTGGGAAAAAGCCTGGTAGATAAGGCCATGAGGAATATGACCAATTATGAAGGAGAGGAGTTTGTAGCAGCAGTAGAAGACTTTCTCGTGAGGGAGGGTATTCCTGAGGTTAACATCAGGGGTATGTAAGGAAGCAGCCAAAGGAGAGGTTTTATTTATTCATTCGTAGGACATGGGCATCACACTGATGGCCAGAATTTATTGCAGGAGATGGTAGCCAGTTGCCTTCTTAGACTGCTGCAGTCCACATGCTGTAGGTTGACACAATGTCCTTAGGGAAGAAATTCAAGGATTTTGACCCAGCGATAGTGAAGGAACGGTGATATATTTCCAAACCAGGATGGTGAACACCTTCCAGGGGAATTTGCAAGTGATGGTGTTCTTATGTATCTCCAACCCCTATCCTTCTAGATGGAAGTGGTCATGGGTTTGGAAGGTGCTGTCTGAGGATCTTTGTTGAATTTCTGCAGTGCATCTTGTAGATGGTACACACTGCTGCTACTGAGCATCAGTGATGGAGGGAGTGGTTGCTTACGGATGTGCTGCCAATCAAGAGAGCTGCTTTGTCCTGGATTGTGTCAAGCTCCTGGATTGTGTGATTAGATTGGAAAGGTGGGAAGCACACAACAACTCGATGGAGTATGGAGAAGGGACAGGAAGGTTGTAACTCTCCAAACCAATCTGTTTGCAGGATTTTGCTACACACTACTCCTAAATCGACAGCAGTAGTTTAAGAGGCCCCAGCAGTAGATGTGAACAGTAGCACAAGCCTCCACAAGGAGCAATATGTCCAACAGCCATGAGGAGGAATCAGAGGATAGATCAAGGAGCAAAATACCTCGCTATCAATGATACAGTTTAAAGCCAGTTGAATTTGTTTGCTATCTTTAAATACGCGGGAACCCCCTTTGAATAAACCGATGAACAAATAAACTTGAATGTCAGCTAGTCACTGCAGTTGAGGAGGATGGTTGAACTTCCACTTCACATTCAGACATTGTACAGGGTAGTGCAGGACAGGCTGCTCAATATTCCAGAGGTATTGATCTTCAGGCGTGACAAAGAAGATTAGAAAAGATGAGTTGATGTCACAATATTGATCATGGAGTCATTTACTGCAGTAATATCTTGGAAAACATTTTAATTGAGACCATGGAGGCAGAATGTAAAAACAAAATGGGGAAATGTACTGTAGACCACCAAACAGTTAGGGAGAGATAGAAGGGCAGGGATGTAGGCAACTTTCAGAGAAGTGTAAAAATACTAAGATAATGATAGTGGGGATTTCAACATTAGCTGGGACAGACGAAATGTGAAAGGCTTAGAGGAGCAGAATTCTTAAAATGTGTCCAGGAGAACTTTTAAAGCCAGCACATAGTGTTATGAATCAGACCAAACCTCCTGCAAATATAGCAAGGAGACAGCCTAGACCCTAACATATATCTTATTCAAAGGCAAGTGTAAGGTGCTGTCTTCTAGATGTAATTTGACTGGTCACTCTACTGAGCTTTGAGCAAAACACACTTTATTCTTACCCCTAGTTAAAATACAAACAAAAGAAAGAAGAACTCATATAACTTTAACTCTATTGGAAAACTTAACAGAATAAAAGATTATTTAACTATGAAATAGTAACTGTTCCAATATAGTACCCCATGAACACCCCCTTGGCAAAGGCAAAGTAAGTAAAACAGATTGCTCACATGCTACTCAGGCAGCAGAAAGATAACCCAAGATTTTAGCTGTAAAAGAGACAAAGTTCTGGTAGAGAGAGAGAGAAAGAGAGAGAGAGAAAGAGAGACAGCTTCTACAGCCAACTTAAAAACCCCAACAACTGCCAAAAACTACACTAAAACTATGGTTCTGTGGGAGCCTAACTCCATCCATTCATGCTGCTTCTATTGTTTCAACTTTTAAAAAAGAGCCCTGAAGGCCTCACAAGCTGTGTACTTTATTGTCTTTGAATAGACAGTTCAGTACGTAGCTCAAAACCTCTCTTAAAAAAATGGGACAAATACACCTTTTAAAGCCATACTATCGCTTACAAGAGAAGAGGTGCTTCGTCCATGGTCAGGAGCTTCAAAGGGTGGACAGTACATAAGACCATCAGAAATAGTAACGGGTGTAGACTCTCGAGCCTGCTCCATCATTTAATATAATTATGGCTGATCTTACATTCCTCATATTCATGTCCCTGTCCATTCCCCATAATCCTTGGTTCCCCTACTGATTAAAAATCATCTCAGCCTTAAATGTACACAAGGAGTCTGCCCCCACAGATCTCTGTGGTAAGCAGTTCCAAACACACTCAACACTCTGAGAAAAGAAATTCCTCCTTATCTCAGTCTTAAATTGGAGCCTCTTTATTCTGCGTTTATGGCCTCTGGTCCTAGATTCTCACATGTAGGGAAATATCTTCTCAGCATTTACTCCATCAAACCCCTTAAGAATCCAAAACAAAATCAGAAGTTTCTGGAAAAGCTCATCAGGTCTGGCAGCACCTGTGCAGAAAATATCAGAATTAACATTTTGGGTTCAGTGACCCTTCCTCAGAACTGATGGTAGTTGGAAGATGTTGGTTTATATGCAGAAGATAGAGTGGGGGAAGGGGGTAAAGAGTAAATGAGAAGTGGGGATACAGCCCAAAGAGAGAACAGCAGTTGGACTGATAAAGATGTTGATAACGATCTGGCTAGAAGGATGACTAGCTGTTAATGGGAACTGTTAATGACTAACGATAGGTAGTGTGTAATGGCAGGCTATGTGATAACAAGGCCTAGTGTGTGGGGTAAGGAGCTAGGACATGGGAGAGTTCAGGCCCTAAAATTATTAAACTTTATATTGAGTCCAGAGGGCTGCAGGGTCCCCAAGTGGAAAATGAGACGTTGTTCTTCCAGCTTGTGCTGAGCTTCACTGGAACACTGCAGCAGTCTGAGACAGAGATGTTGGCCAGGGAACAGCGTAGTGTGCTATAATGGAAGGAACCTGGAAGCTCAGGGTCTTCTTTGCAGGCAGAACATAGATGTTCTGCGAAGTGGTCACCCAGTCTACGTTTCGTTTCCCCAGTGTAGAGGAGATCACATTGTGAGCAGCGAATGCAGTAGACTAGATTTTGGGAAGTGCAGATAAAGTGCCGCTTCATCTGGAAGGTATGTTTGGGCCCTTGGATACTGTGGAGGGGGGAGGTAAATGGGCAGGTGTTACACTTTGGTAGTTGCAGGGGAAGGTACCATGGGGCTGTGGGGGGAATGTTGGAAGTGAAGGAAGAATGGACCAGGGTGTCCTAGAGGGAATGGTCCCTACGGAAGGCGGACAAGGGAGGGGAGGGGAATATGTGTCTGGGTGGTGGCAGAAATGGCATCTGATGATCTTCTGGATGTGGATACTGGTGGGAATGGTAGGTAAAGACAAGGGGAACCTTATCGCTGTTGTGGGAGGGAAGAGATGGGGTGCGGGGTGAAGTGCGGGAGATGGGTCAGACCTGGTTGAGGGTCCCATCGACAATAGTGCTGGGGAATCCTCAGTTGAGGAAGAAGGTGGACATTTTGGAGGCTCCCTTGTCGAAACTGGCCTTATCGGAACAAATGCAATCGAACTGGAAGAATGGAATGGTGTCTTTACAGGAAGCAGAGTGCGAGGATGTAAAGGCCAGGTAGCTGTGGGAGTCAGTGGGTTTATGGTGGATATTAATGTCTGTTCTATCCCCTGAAATGGAAACAGAGTTGTGAGGAAGGGAAGGAAGGAGTCAGAGACAGACTAGATGAAAGCAAGGGCAGGGTGGAAACTGGAAGTAAAATCGATGAACTTTTCCAATTCCAGACAAGAGAAGGAAGCAGCACTGATGTATCATTGATATATCGGAGAAAGAGTTGTGGGTGGGTGCCGGAATAGGAATAGAACAAGGAATGTTTCATGTAACCCATGAACAGACAGGCATAACTGGGTCCCGTGCGGGTACCCAGGGCCACCCTTAAGAATCCTATATGTTTCAATGAGATCACCTGTCATTCTTCTAAACTCCAGTGAGTAGAGTCCCAACCTGTTTAGCCTTTGCCCGTAAGACAATCTCTCGGTACCAGAGATCATCCTAATGAACTATCTCCAATGAAATAATACGTTTCCTTAAGTAAGGGGACAAAAACTGCTCATAGTACTCCAGATGTGGTCTTACCAGCGCCTTGTACAGGTACAGTAATGCTTCTTTACTCTCATACTTCAACCCCCTTGAAATAAGGGCCAACATTTCATTACCATTCCTGATTACTTGTTGCACCCATATGTTAGCTTTCTGTGTTTTCTGCACAAGTACTCCCAAATTCCTTTATGTTTCAACTTTCTGCAGTTTTTCTCCATTTAAATAATATTCTGTTACTTTGTTCTCCTTTCCAAATTAACAACTTTACATTTTCCCACATTGTACTCCAACTGCCATTTTTTGCCTATCAATATTTAACCCTATCAATATCTGTCTGTAAACTGTATGTATCTCTCTCGCAATCTTCCTTTCCACCTATTATTGCGTAGTCTGCAAATCTGGCTACAGTAGATTTGCTTCTTTCCTCCAAGTCATTAATATATATTGTAAACAGTTGCAGTCCAGCACTGATTCCAGTGGTACCTCACTGGTTAGTGGGTCACCAACCAGAAAAAGAAGCCTAATTCCCACTCACTAGTTCCTGCCCATTAACCAATTCTGTATCCACGTCAATACACTTTCTCCCCCTCGGCTCTTATTTTATGACATAACCTTGTCAAACGCCTTCTAGAAATTCAAATACAACACATCTGCTGGTTCCCCTCAATCCAACCTGGTTGAGACATCTTCAAAACTCCTAAGAATTAGTCAGACATGATTTACCTTCCCATAAATATTGAGTGTAAACAGTTGTGACCCCAGCACTGATCTCTGTGGCATCCACTAGTTACAGTTTGCAGTCCTGAAAGTGATCAATTTATTCTGATTATCACTTTCCTGTTATTGGCCAGATTCCTCTCAATGCTAATATGTCACCTACAGCACTTTTTATGTGGCACCTTATTGAATGCTTTTTCAGAATCCAAATATATTGTATCTACCAGTACCCCTTTATCCACCCCTTTTATTGCAACCACAAGGAACTCTCATAAATTTCTCAATCTTTTTTCCACAAAATCATTGAAACATTCTACTCTTTCCTTGTTATGGATGGATTCTAGCCTTTTCCTGCAGACAAATTTTATGCTAACTAAGACACAGTTTCCAGCTGTTTCCCTCTTTTCTTGAATAGTGGTGTTATATCTGTAGTATTTCAATTTGCTGGAACCCTTCCAGGATCTTGGGAATGAACCACCTCATTTAAGATCCCTATACACAGATCATCTGGTGCAAGGGACTTGTCAACCTTTAGTCTTCCCTATATTGTTTCTCATGTGTTGTGATTGTTTTCAGTCCCACCTCCTTCTTAACTTCTCAATCTTTTCTTGGGGAACTTTTTTGTGTTTTTTGCTAAAATGTTGCAAAGTAATTGTTCAGTCATTTCCTCATTTCCAGTTACTAATTCTATACTTGTAGAAGCCCAGCAGTCTGCTTCTATTTTTCTTTCAAGTTTTCTCTCATAATCTAATTTCTCCCTCTTTTGTTTTAGTCATCCTTTCCTGGTTTCTAAAGTTTAACCAATCTGGCTTGCCACCAATCTTCACAGCATTGGATGCCTTTCCTTTCAATTTGGTGCTGATAATAACTTCATTTATTAACTACAGATTGTGCATCTATCTCATAGAGTCTTCTGCTCTCAATCGAACATACTTTCATTGTGAGTTATGAACTACATCCTTCAATGTCTGCCAATGCTTCTCTAATGCCCTAATGTTTAACTTATTATCCACTTTATCAACTCTTTTGTCACACTCTTGTAACTGTCTATAAATGTGGGGCACTTGTTTCAGGCTCAGTTTACTCACCCTAAAACTGAATGTGATTTTCTAACATGTTATGATCAGTCTTCCCTAGAGATCTACTATCAGTCATTAATTAGCTTTGTCTCTTTACATATTTCCAGGTCTAAAATAATCTGTTCACTCATTGGTTCCAGAATGTATTGTTCTAAGAAATAGTCCTGAGTTTACTCTATGAAATCATCTTCCAGTTTATGGCTGCCAATTTGATTTATCCAATTTGTAGGAATTAAAATTATCTATGATTATTGCAGTACTTTTCTCACCAATTCCCAATATTTATTGATTTATATTCTGTCCTACAGTGTAGCAACTGTTAGGAGGCCTATACATGGCTATCAACAGTGACCTCTTTACTATTTCTTATCTTAACCCAAATTGTTCCTAGTTACTGATCTTCTGAACCAAGACCATTTCTCGCTACTGCACTGAACAATCCTTGATTACCACCTCCTTTTCTTCCATTCTGTCTTTCAGATATGTTAAATATCCTTGAATATTCAGGTCAGAATCTTGCTCACTTGTAACCATTTCTGTTATTTATATCTATGCTATCAATTCATTTATTTTGTAATGGATACTATTCATTCCGATAAAGAGCCTTAAATTTTGTCTTTTTACCTATTTCTCTACTCTAACCTTGGATACTACTTTAAGGTCAGAAATGCAGCAGCTAATCTGCGTTCACCAACCTCCACAAAGAGGAATGCACAAACACCCAGATGAACTCTTTCAGTGATTGTGGTTGATGGTTAAATATTGGCCAGGAAATTGGACCTTCTTTGGGATCTCTTTGAAGTGGTATCGGGGGATCTTTTAGATCAGTTGGATTCCTGGCTTAATATCTAACCCAAAAAACAGCACCTTTGGCAATTCAGCACACCCTCAGTACTGTGCTAGAAGGTCAGCTGGGATTTTTGACTGAATCCTGTAGGGACACCTGAATCTTCTGACATCGTGACTCCTGTTCCAGGGATGGGAGTAAGATTCAGTGCCCTCACAAACATTTCAGTCAAAGGCATCATAGGCTGGAAACAGAGTAATTTTATTTTCTCCTTTATCTTTCAAACCTTGAGTAATTTATTAAAATGATAAGATTGATTAGTGAGAGAAGATCATCTTGCTGTTTGTCTGAGGCTTAATCTAGGTCAGGCATAACCCGCTTACTCATAGTTCCCGATATGAGTTTACATTTGCATGCACTGCAATTCACACACACACACACATATGTAGCTGGCTCACCCTCTCAACAGACCCAGCTCGTATGTGTGAAGAGTGGTCACCTAGCTGTGGCAGTGGGCGGCTGGGGTGCCTGTAGAAATCTGTGCCCTCAATTGCCATTATGGATGGAAGGGAAAGGGCTATAGGAATGTTAAGTGCAGAATTGTACCCCTTTTTAAGGAACAGTCACCACTGTGTTTCTCATCTAACTTCATAAACTGCTGTCAAACCTAAATGAGCTGATGACTCATCATAATCTGCAGAAAAATAGCAGCCTGTTATTGTCAAAAGGAGGAGAATGATCTGATGTTATTCACACAGGGAGTTTCCCCAAGATATAGCCACAGGCTCATCTTTTGCAAAAAAAAATTGGTTTCTTTTCTGATTTAATGCTTAAGTGATGGAATTCAAGGAGGACCTGAGGCAGAGTGGGTCAGACACTGACCTTTCACCTGCATGATCTGGCTCAAAGCCATTGCGATGTAAAATCTGTGAGATGTAAACCTTTGTCTACAACCCTCATTGTTCCTGCCTGACCGTAGTCTGACCAGTCTCTGCTCAGCCTCTAGATGGCACTGATAACTTTCACCTTGGACAAACGCAATTGGCTCATCGAGTGCCAGACAATGGCAATGTCCAACAAGAGCGAGTCAAACAACTTCACCTTAACCTCGGGGATGTTAAATTGACTCCCCAAACCTACATCCTTTTTGGATGGGGATAGGTGGGCAGTGAGCTGCTGCCCTGAGTAAATGGAGCTCTTTGTAAATGTTTCAGGGGCCACTGTGATGTCCATATGCATGCAGTCAATGACACCTTGAGGGAAGTCAAGCAGGGGATGCATTATCGCAGGATGTTTCCACAAGTGCCAGTCCTGAGCCTCTGATCTGCACACACTGATATGTGGATAGTGCTTCCTATAACCACATCCATTGTCCTGTGTTCCCCAATCTGTGCTGTTCCCCTCTCTGCTCTTCCTACGCATGTCACTACGGGTGTAACTGAAGGTCATCTCTCTCATCCTAGATCCAATCTAAGATATGCATTGCACATCACCACCAAGATTGATTTTGAGTTTAATGTTGCGATTGGCCACTCACTATAAGTACTGTCAACAAACTCTGTCCCAGTGAGAAGTGAGAAAGCAGCAGTGAGTGCCAATTGTTCCAGTGTTTGCCTGACTTTTAATGAGCGAACTGATTGCCGTACAACTCATCTCCCCTTGAACATAGAACATAGAACATTACAGCGCAGTACAGGCCCTTCGGCCCTCGATGTTGCGCCGACCTGTGAAACTAATCTGAAGCCCATCTAACCTAAACAATTCCATTATCATCCATATGTTTATCCAATGACCATTTAAATGCCCTTAAAGTTGGCGAGTCTACTACTTTTGCAGGCAGGGCATTCCACGCCCTTACTACTCTCTGAGTAAAGAATCTACCTCTGACATTTGTCCTTTATCTATCACCCCTCAATTTAAAGCTATGTCCCCTCGTGCTAGCCATCACCATCCGACGAAAAAGGCTCCCACTGTCCACCCTATCTAATCCTCTGATCATCTTGTATGTCTCTATTAAGTCACCTCTTAACCTTCTTCTCTCTAATGAAAACAGCCTCAAGTCCCTCAGCCTTTCCTCATAAGACCTTCCCTCCATACCAGACAACATCCTGGTAAATCTCCTCTGCACCCTTTCCAAGGCTTCCACATCCTTCCTATAATGCGGTGACTAGAACTGTACGCAATCCTCCAAGGGCGGCCGCACCAGAGTTTTGTACAGCTGCAACATGACCACATGGCTCCGAAACTCAATCCCTCTACCAATAAAACCTAACATACCGTACGCCTTCTTAACAAAGCTATCAACCTGGGTGGCAACTTTCAGTGATCTATGCACATGGACACCGAGATCTCTCTACTCATCCACACTACCAAGAATCTTACCATTAGCCCAGTACTCTGTATTCCTGTTACTCCTTCCAAAGTGAATCACCTCACACTTTTCCGCATTAAACTCCATTTGCCACCTCTCAGCCCAGCTCTGCAGCTTATCTATGTCCCTCTGTAACCTGCAACATCCTTCCGCACTATCCACAACTCCACCGACTTTGGTGTCATCCGCAAATTTACTAACCCATCCTTCTACGCCCTCATCCAGGTCATTTATAAAAATGACAAACAGCAGTGGCCCCAAAACAGATCCTTGAGGTACACCATTAGTAACTGCACTCCAGGATGAACATTTCCCATCAACCACCACCCTCTGCCTTCTTACAGCTAGCCAATTTCTGATCCAATCTTACAGCTAGCCAATTTCTGATCCAATCTTACAGCTAGCCAATTTCTGATCCAAACTTACAGCTAGCCAATTTCTGATCCAATCTGATTTCAACCACGGGTTTAAGGCGAGCTTGCAAACCCAATGCATGTGCCATGAAATTGAAATGCTGCTTAAAATAGCACTGCAGTTCACTCTTTCACATACTCCTATAGTGACCAGCTCTCTGGAGTGAGTTATATTGCTCCTGCCCCAGGTAGACACAGAAGTTGATGGATTGGAGTTTGCTTTTCTTGCTGCTGCCACCTTTGCACTGATTCCAAGCCAACCCCAAACATGTGCTCCTCCATCCTTCAACAGGCTCCTGGCCAGAGCCAAAGTTCAGAGATTAGCCCAGATAAGCAGCGAGGTTCAGGGACGGAATTCCAGAAAGCCAGCTCTTGACAACATGCCACTGACTGTGAAGTAAGTAGAACTGGGGATAGAGAGAATCCAGAGTTGGAAGAGTGCAGCCATGACTCAATCTCACTGGATTGTAGGTGGAGGGAAGCAACAGAGAGGGAGAAGGTCAGGGCCATGGAGAGATTTTCAAATTGTTGGCCCAGGGACTGATACAAAATCCAAACCTAACTGACCAAGAAGACTGTCTTATAATTCCTGGGATGTGGGCACCACTGGCAATACCAGCATTTCTTGTCCAAAGCTAGGTGCCTTTGAGATAATCATACAAATCAGGAGTAGGAAAGAGGCCATTAAGTTCCTCAAGCCCGCTCCACCGTTAAATAAGATCTGATTGTAATTTCAAATCCACATTTACCCCCATCCTTATAACCTTTCACCCCTTGCTTAGTCATCTACTTCTGTCTGAAGGATATTCAAGGGTGGCACAGTGGCTCAGTGGTTAGCACTGCTGCCTGCACCAGGGGTCCAGGTTCGATTCCACTCTCAGGTGACTGTCTTGTATATTCTCCTTGTGTCTGCGTGGGATTGCTCCGGTTTCCTTCCAAAGTCCAAAGCTATGTAGGTTAGGTGGATTGGCCATACTAAATTGCCCATAGTATGCAGGCTAGGTGGATTAGCCATGGGAAATATAAGGTTACAGAGATAGGGTGGATGGGTGGAATGCTCTTTGGAGGGTCTGTATGGACTCGATGGGCTGAATGGCCTGATTCCACACAATAGGGGTTCTATGACTATGCTTCCAACAATTTTTCTCACTCCCGTCTTTAACCACCCCAGTGCTGTTTGCAAGAAATCTCCAAAACTTGTACCCCATGACACTGAAACAATAGAGAGGTATTTCTAAAGCAGCATTGTGTTTTGGGAACGTGGCAACATGTGTCCTACACATCTGCTGCCCTTGTTCATTGAGGTGACAGTGGGTGTGGTTTGGGTGGTGCTGGTGAAGGAACATTGGTCTGTTGCTGTTTTGCACCCTGTAGCTGGTACACGTTGCACTCATGTTATGCTACAGGATGGGTGTGAATGTTAACAATAGTGTGCAGTCAAGTGAGCTACTTTGTCCAACATGGTGTCAAACTTCTTGAGTGTTGTTGGACCGGCACTCAATCAGGCAAGTGGGAGTATTTCACCATATTCTTGATTTGTGCCTTGTTAAATAAAGGCAATTAGAAACGTTTGAAGACAGACTGGAAATTTAGTTTGCAAGGTAAGAGAAGCAGTAGCAGACATATTAAAAGAAATGTCTAAACTCTCAACAAAGATTTTTCCATGGAGAAAGAATTATCCCACGGGAAACATGCACTATCCATGGCTAATTATTAAAGTTAAGGATATTATTACATTCAAAGAAAATGTTCAATGCTGTGAATTATAATGGTGGGTCAGAAGATTAGGCACATTTTTGAAACCAGCAAAGAATGATTATAAACCAGGGGAAAACTGGAGTTTGGGAAAAAACCAGCAAGAAATAGAAAAACAGAAAGTAAAAGCTTCGGTGGGCTATTATGTAGATGCATTCACCGAAAAACAATGTTGATAACATTGACTGGACATATTTAGGTTCAATCTTTAGAAAGAAGAATTTGCAAAGCAAATGACACTGGCTGCAGCAATACAAGGACCTGCATTTGTAAGACAACACACAGCACAAAGTAGTGAGTGAAGGAAAGGAGGAGCTCAGTGAAATGGTGCAGGTTGGGGGTGAGATAGTGCAGATGAGTGGTGAGATTGTGTTGGTGGGATGGTGAGATTTTGCGAGTGGGGTGGTGAGACATTGCGGGTGGACAGTCAAGATAGTGCAGGTGGTGGGGGGGGGGGGGGGGGGGGGGGGGGTCTGAGATTCAGGATGCTAGTTTTGGATTCAACTCCTTCACTCTTCACCTCAATGAACATGAAGAATGGTAAAGAAGAAAGGAAGATGCAAAAGGGGAAAACACAATGAGTGGAGCACAATACTGTGAAATATGGCACACAGTAGGAAATAACTACGGATAACCTGTATAGAGTAGGGTTAAGAGCAAAATACTGTGCAATATTGCTCCAGAATAAAGTATGCATCAATCAAGTGTCAATTGTTCCCCCTTTAGCCCATTGTTTATGATTTCACATTCTGTGAATCCTTGGCCTCACAACCTCTGTGGTTTATGCTGCAACGTATGCTAATAAGTTAATTTCAGGGCTTAGCCATCCTCAACACCTGCTCCCTGTACCCCAAGCTTTTCCATATGATTATGCTGAGCAGTATAGATGGTCTCTGGACCTTAAATAACTATTGACTGTTCTTTTTTTACGGTCGTGCAGCAAAACTTACTAACTATTTTCATCTACGGAGGTATTTTGCTCTTAGCCCTACTCTTTACAGCTTGTACCAAGTTATTTCCTACTGTGTGCCATATTTCACAATATTATGCTTCTCTCATTGTGTTTTCCTCTTTTGCATTCTCCTCTCTTTCTTATCATCCTTCATGTTCATTGAAGTGAAGAGTGAAGAAATTGAATCCAAAACTAGGGTCGTGAATCTAAATAACGAGAACTATGGGAGTATGAGGCATGCGTTGTCAATGGCCTGATTGGCGAATTTTATTAAAAGTGTGGTCAGTGGATAGGCAATCGCCAATATTTAAGAAGCATATACTTGAATTAGAACAACTATTCATCCCTGTCTGGCGCAAAGGTGGCTCAACCTTGCCTTTCAAAGCACATCAGGGATAGTATCAGATGCAAAGAGGAGACATAAAAATTGCAAGAAAAAACAGTAAGCCTGAGGACTGGGAGCAGTTTAGAATTCAGAAAAAGAGGACTAAAATATTGACCAGAAGGAGCAAAATAGAAAATGAGAGTAAATATGAGGGGAACATAAGAATTGATTGTAAAAGCTTCTATGTGTGAATCAAAAAAGATTAGCAAAGACAAGGTGAGGGAGTACATGATGGGAAGCACAGACAGTCAAAGGGATCTCGCTATGCATGAAAACTGGGTCCCTTCAGGTATCAGGACAGGTGAATAAAGTGAATGAGAAGTCACATGGAACACCTGCCTTTATTAGCCAAAGCACAGAGTTTAAGAGCAGGGAGGTTATGCTGGAACTATGTAAAACGTTAGTTAAGTAACAGCGAGAGTGTTGTGTGTAGTTCTGGATTCCACATTATATGAGGAAAATGATAGCACTGGAGAAGGTGCAGAGGAGATTTACAGGCTGTTGCTTGGGCTGGGGTGTTTCAGTTATGAAGAGAGATTGTACAGACTGGGGTTGTTTTCCTGAGAGCAGAGGAGATTGAGAGGGGACATGATTGAGATGTGAAAAATTATGAGGGATTTAGTTGGGGTGAATAAGAAGAAACTTTTTCCCCCTAATGGAGGGATCAATGAGTAGGTGCATAGATTTAAAGTAAGAGGCAGAATGCTTCATCCAAAGGGTGGTGGGAATCTGGAACTCACTGCCTGTAAGAGTGGTAAAGGTAGAAGCCGTCAGAACATTTAAGGAGTATTTAGATGTGCACTTGTGACGCCAAGGCATGCAAGACAATGGGCAAGTGCTGGAAAATGGTATTAGAATAGTTAGGTGGCTGTTTTTGACCAGCGTGGATACTGAAGGTAGTTTTTCTGTGCTGGAAATCTCTATGATGCTGTCAGCATGCAAAGGCATTGGCTACAAATGCAGCTATTTTAGAAACGTTATGACTCTATGACAAATGTAGGTGCCTTACAGTTAGAAATGGGGGAAATTATAATGAGAAGCAAAGAAATAGCAGATGAATTGAACACACATTTTGGTTGTTTCTTCACAAAAAAAACAGAACATGTTGTTTACCAGAATTATTAAGGAACCAAAAGTCTCATGAGAGGGAGGAATTGTAGAAAATCAGCACATTAGTAAAAACATATTGCTGATGAAATTGGTGAGGTTAAAGGATGAAAAATCCCCAGGGTCTGATAAACCACATCCCAGGTTACAAAATGAAATAGCCAAGAAATATTGCATGCGTTAATGATTACCTTCCAAAATGCTACAGACTCAGGACAGCTCCTACAGATTGGAGGAACTGTTTAAAACAGGAATGACAGAAAAACAAAAAATTACAAACCAGTCAGTCTCTCATCAGTAGGGGGAAAATGCTAGAGTCTAATATAACAAGTGTATAACAGAATATTTGGAAAGCATTAATAGGAATGGACAAAGCCAGCATAGGTTTATAAAAGGAAAATCATGCTTAAAACAAATCTACTGGAGTTTTTTTTTCAGAATTTGATTTGTAGAATCGATAAGGGAGAACCAGTGGATGTAGTGTATTTGGATTTTCAGAAGGGTTTTGATAAGCTCCCACACAAGATGTTAGTGGGCAAAATTAAAGCACATGGGATAGGGGATAACATATTAGCATAAATTTGACAGATAGGAAACAGAGAGTGAGAATAACTGTTTTTCCGAGTGGTAGACAGTGACTAATGTCATACTGCAACGAACAGTGCTTCAGCCCCAGCTATTCACGATGTGTTTCAATGAGCTGCTACAGGAAAGATGTTGTTAAACTTGAAAGGGTTTAGAAAAGATTTACAAAGGATGTTGCCAGGATTGGAGGGTTTGAGCTATAGGCAGAGGCTGAATAGGCTGGGGCAATTTTCCCTGGAGAGATTGAAGCTGAGGGATGGAGGCTGAGGCTATAAAATCGAGGTGCATGGATAGGGTGAAAAGCCAAGGTCTTTTCTCTAGGGTAGGGGAGTCAAAAACTAGGGGGCATAGGTTCAAGGTGAGAGGGGCAAGATTTAAAAGGGACGTAGGGGGGAACTTTTTCACACAGACGGTGGTGCATGTATGGAATGAACTGCCATGGGAAGTGGTGGAGGCTGGTACAATTACAACATATAAAAGGCATCTGGATTGGTGTATGAATAGGAAGGGTTTAGAGAGATAAGAGCCAAATACTGGCAAATGGGACTAATCAGTTTAGGGTATCTGATCAGCAGGGACAAGTTGGACCAAAGGGTCTGTTTCTGTGTGTATAACTATAACTCTATGAACTGAATGCAAGTGTCAAATGCAATATTTCCAAGTTTGCTGATGACACATAAAAGCTAGATATGATTGTGAGTTGTGAGCAGGCTTCAAGGTGATTTTGGACAAGTCGAGTGAGTGGGCAAAAATGTGATAGATGCAGTACAACATGGCTAAATATGAAGTTATATTTTTCACTGTGAAAAAAGAAAGGCAGAGTAATATTTAACAAGTATATGTTCGGAAGTGTGGATGTTCAAAGGGATCTGGATATCCTTGTACACCAGTTAATGAAAGTAGACAGGCAGGTGCAGCAAATAATTAGGAAGGCAAATGGTATATTTTAATTGCAAGAGGATTTTAGTTCAGAAATAGGGACGTTTTACTGCAGTTATGCAGGGCCTTAGTAAGACCACACCGGGACTATTGTGTGCAGTTTTGGTCTCCCCATCTAAGAAATCTCATATACTTGTCACAGAGGAAGTTGCAGTGGAGATTCACTGGGCTGATACCAGGGATGGCAGGTCTTCCCTCTGACGAGGACCTGTATTCACTTGAGTTTAGAAGGATGAGGGAGATACGATTGAAACATATAAAATTCTAACAGGGCCAGACAGACTAGATGCAGGGAGGATGTTTCCCCTGGTTGGGTAGTCTAGAACCAGGAGGAATAGTCTCAGGATTCAAGGTAGACCATTTAGAACTGAGATGAGGAAACATTTCCTCAGTCAGAAGGTTATTAACCTGTCTAATTTGTTACCACAGATTATGGAAACTGGATCATTGAGTATACTCAACAGAAAGGTTGTTTTTTTTTAACAGATTTTAAAGTTAAATGTCTTTGGGCAAAACGATTTTGGTTGCAGAGCAACAGCTAAGACAATCTGTGACTAAGTGTTTTTTCAAAATGTAACAGTTACTTGGCTGAGACACTTTCGAGTTAACACTGCAGATTTACATATTTTTTTCTAGGCTTGGAGGTTGCTTGTGTGCATGTTATTTATCAAGAAAGGTAGTAATACATGTTTATATAATTTAAATCTTTATTCATTGTTTTCACATCTCAGCTTGAGTAAATATTATTTGTAATTAACTATTCCTTTATTTGTCAAGGAGCCTTGCTGACTTGTTTTTAATACTGAACTGCCTACCGTCTAATATCTATATAACTGGCAACGTCACTTCCCTTTTAAATTTAAACTTTGTTGTTGACCAGTGCCAGAGTGGGACAAGAAATGGAATCCATTTACTTCTCCCAACGGGATGGTAACAAACAATATAAAAAGGAAAAGACTAGCACCCATGAACATTGCTCCCTGACAGAATGTGGTGTGATCCCACCTGATAGTACTACAGAACCAGTCCGATCCAAAATGAACCCTGGCTTCATAGATCACATGTTTAATGCTTGCAATTGGTTACCGTGGTGATTAGTTATTCACACAAGGCAACGACAGAACATTAAGTTTATTTCACAAAGTGAAAGAAATAAAAATGAAACAAAGCCATATACATAGGAAAGTATATTACAAAAAACTTATTTTTTTTATTCAGTCATGGGACATGGGTGCTGCTGGCTGGTCCAGCATTTATTGCTAGTCCCTAATTGCCCTTGAGTTGCCTTCTTGAACCGCTGCAATCCACATGCTGTGGCTTGACCCATAATGCCATTATGGAGGCAATTCCATTTAAATGGAACAAGACTGCAGAACTCTGTGATACAGAGGGATCTGGGTGTCTCTGGATGTGAATCACATAAACCCATCATGCAGGTACAGCGAGTGAAGAGGAAGGCAAATGGAATGTTGGTCTTTAGTGTAAGGGAGATGGCGGATGCAGAATAAGAGGGAAGCCTTGCAACAGCTGCACAGTGCTTGGTGAGACAGGATCTAGGTACTGAGCACAGTTTTGGCATCCTTACTGAGGAAGGTTTGTGATTGATTGGAAACAGTTCAGAGAAGGGTCACTCGGCTGAATGGAAGGACCTACTGGAGGTCATCCCAGAAGGCACTGAGCTATGTGACACTTGACTAAGTCTGGCAGAGCAGATGAACACAGCAGGCCAAGCAGCATCACAGGAGCAGAGAGGCTGACGTTTCGGGCCTAGACCCTTCATCAGAAAAGCTTTTCTGATGAAGGGT
>NC_063338.1:5353609-5395753 GCF_021869965.1 Rhincodon typus
CTACTATCTCTGATTCAACTTAAAAGTAGGACGCTTTTTCTTTAGTTCTTTATTCTTCTGCCTTTATATCTCCATGTTTTGGTTTATCTTTCTGTGCTTTAAGATGGCACCAGGGAGTGGTGCCACAATATGACACTTTTCACTGTATTTTGTAACAAAATACATGTGACAATAAATAAATCCAATTTAACAGACATTCAGTTACACCAGTGAGAGGCCCACAATGTCTCACTTCAACACCATCTCAGTCCCTAAACCCCAGCTTCAGTGGCTATAAATAGAGACATCTTACATTGAGTTCACACATCCTTTCATCAGGACCCTGAGTTTGCCATCCTTTTGTATTGAAACTCCATTCAGAGATTAGGCAGAATGGGGAATTGGTGAGTGGGAGGATGGTCACTGTATAAAAATGAGGCCTAGTCTATCTAGGAGAGAGATGAGGGAAAAGTAGTTTCTCCCAGAGGGTTGTGAGTCTTTTGGAACTGTATTTCTTTAAAAGGTACTGGATGCAGAGTCTTAGAATATTTTTAAGGTAGAGACAGATAGACTCCTGATAAGCAAGGAGGGGTGAAAGGTTATCATGGGGAATGCGAGGTAATCAGAACAACTTTATTGGATGGTGGAGCAGGCTCGAGGGGCCAGGTAGTCTGCTCCTAATCCTAATTTGTACATATGCTTGAAAATTTCCTCAGGCAGAACACGTAACAATAGAGCGTATGTGGACTGGCCCTGACTGCCACGGACACAACTCCCAGACAGTAAGCGTACACACTGTTCAGTCTGGCCAGGGAATGCCTGAGTTTTAAATCTTACCTTAGTCCGTGGTGAGTGGGTGGAGGTAGACATGTCTGGAAAGTCTGGAGATGTGAGGGTGGGGTCAGGGGGAAGGTGTCTTTGGTTGCGGGAAATTTAGCGTGGGGACACAGGCCCAGGGGCTTAGGGGGGAAAACAGGGAAATGGGGATGGCAGGGAATTCCGGGGATTGGGAGTTTTGAAGACTAGAGAAAGCCAAAAGGGGGTGGGGTGGGGTGGATTGCAGCCTTGGGATAGGGTGAGGTGAGGGCAGCTTCCACAATAGTGGGAATCTCTGGATGGGGATCGTGGAGTGGGATCCTGAGACAGTGCATCTGGGAATGACGGATCACAAGGCATTTCAGCAGGAGTGGTTCAGGGTGTCTGCTGGGATGGGGACAGGAGGTGGGAGTGGTCGGGGTAGAGTTTGTGTTGGAGGCGGAAATGGGAGGATATGCATTACAGCAGTCAGGGTTTAAGGGACGAGTGGTGTGAAAGTGGAGCGGAGTGGGTATAGTGCCTCTGGGAGGTGGGGGTCAGGTGGGGAATAGAGATGTCCAGATTTGGGATGGAGAGTGGTGATAGGGTTGTGGGGGTTGGTGGGTGGGAGTGGGGGTGGGGAGGGGAGCCTATACGTCATGACAAGCTCTTAAAGTGTGAAGTTGCTGCTGGGAAAATAACAGTCACCTCTAGTTTCATGCAAGATGGCAGAATGTGGATGGGTCTTGAGTAAGATTGAGATAATTGTTTTAACCTTTTATTATCTAGAGCAGGTTATGTAAAAGTCTGTTAACCATTGCCTTCTGTGTGTTTATGAAAGCAAATGAGGTCAGAGCACTTTGACAACTTTGATCAGAGGATGTAACATTTGGTTTGACTTGGTGGGGGGAAGATACAGAAAGCTACGATTGTCGGTTTGATAACAGAGCTGATGTTTTCAACATTGCGGCAATGCTGTGAAGACACAATCGCTGCCTGTCATTGACTGAGGCAAAGCTTGGGAGATCCTCCATTTTGCATTTGACCAAACGCTGCTGGTCGCAGTCAGAACAGGCCCAGGAAGGTCAAAGTCTTGAAATTTGTGAAGGGGGTTGATCTTCCTGCTGCTTCAGGTAAGTCACAGGGCTGTGAGGTGACACTTGGGAGCTGGAGGTGTGGATGGGAATCAGCAAGGACAAGCCCCTAGTCATCCAGGGCCAAATGCAACCAGACATGATGGTCATCAGGCTCAGGACAGTGCAGTGAGTTTCTCAATAAAAAGTTGCTTTCAGAATGCCTAGGCTGGCACAGCCTGGCATCCCTGCCCCTCACAAAGGAGTGCTGCTCATCTCTTTAACCTGCTTTCTTTCCCCTCCAGTTTGGTTTGTACCCTCTTCTTTTGATTGTGGTCTGAATGTACGGATAATGGACTGGTAGTCCAGAATTTTGAATTTAATAAAAACCTATGGAATTAAAAGCTAGTCTAATGATGACCATGAAACCATTGTCAATTGTTGTAAAACCCACCTGGGTCACTAATGTCCTTTAGGGAAGAACACCTACATTCCTCATCTGGTCTGGCTCACATGTGACTGTAGGCCCACCGCAATGTGGGTGAAATGGTTTAGCAGGACAGTTAGGGATGGGGAAAAAATGCTAGCCTTGCCAGCAATGCAAGAATGGTTAGGTATTGAAGTGCCTGCCAAGGCCTCCTGAGGTGATTGGAGCAAGAGATTGATTTTTCTTGGATTAAATAATTCATCCAATAAGGAGTCCTGAAGGTTACAAAACATCCTTTGCAGCCGTGGCTCATGATATGTGGCTGAGAACTATGGAGTCCAGACAAACTATAACCCTGAGCACAAGAATCTGATGATCGGTCTTTTCCAACTCAAGTCTCAACTGTTTTTTATAACCAGGTCATAGAAAGGAGAGTAGACTAAACAAAAACCCACTTATTACAAATTGCATGGTTTGAGCTGAAAAAGAAGGGTCTAGGCCCGAAACGTCAGCCTTCCTGCTCCTCTGATGCAGCTTGGCCTGCTGTGTTCATCCAGCTCTACACCTTGTTATCTCTGAGCCTGTGGAACTGCTGGATTTACCACAAGTCACATGTCTCCAGTTTACTAGATTAAGCACAAAACATGTGCCACATTTCTCTGAAAGAGTTATTCTCAATGTTTCATGAGTGAACTGCATTTAAAGATCCCCGTGACAACTGCCTGCGTTTAATGAAACCTGGCTATATGTGCCAAGGTGCTGACTGAAAGCCATCTCAAATTTACCTTATCCTCTTTTCTTTCAAGAACTGCTGCCTGAATTAGAGGGTATGACCTACAAGGAGAGGCTAGAAAAACTTGCGTTGTTGTCTCTTGAGTGGCAGAAGCTGAGGGGAGACTTGATACAAGTCTATAAAATTATGAGATACATAGATAAGGTTGACAGAATCTTTTTCCCAGAGTTGAAATGTCTAATTTAGGGGGCAATAAGGTGAGGGGGGAAAGTTCAAAGGAAATGTGAGGGGCAAGTTTTTTACACAGACAGTGGTAGGAGTTTGAAACACACTGCCTGGAGCGGTGGCGGAGGCAGGTATGATGGAGGTGTTTAAGGGACTTTTAGATAAGCACATGAATTTGCAAGGGATGGAGGGATATGGATCAAGGGTTAGATTAATTTGGCGTCATGTTCAGCACAACATCGTGGGCCGAAGGGCCCATTCCTGTGCTCTACTGTTCTACATTCTACATAACTAAGAACTAGTGACCAACATGCTTTTTTCAAAATTGGCCTGTGCAGTGAAAGTTCTTTATTTCTTGTGTGTGTGTGTATGCGCCCACGCACGCTGGGAAGGATTTAGAATTGCTTATAAGGATAAATATCTACTTTCAATATTGACAACTGGGTGTTAATCAGTTTTGCATTGTTGCCAAGAAGTTCTAGAAGCACAGTAAGTCACTGATTTTCTTTTTTATTAAAGAAATCTGATTGATGGATCTCTTAATTATGAGCCTAATATAGATAAAGCATGTGATTGGCTATATTGGCAACAAGGTAAAACATTTACATTTATGCTGTGACTTGTGGACAGAGAGAAAATGCACGCCTCCAGTTTCAGTTGTACTACGGACTAGAATGAAGAACTGCACCCACAGTTCAGATGGCCATGTGAGAGGTGGGTACATCTAGCATGTGTTTACTATCCTATTGCCAGTACATTCTTCGCCTCTCTGACTAAGTGGATAAGGGAAACCCAGTAAACACCTAAAAAGTATTTGACAAAGTTAATATCTGTACTATCAGACTGATTCCTGGGATGGCAGGACTGACATATGAAGGCAGACTGGATCTGTTGGGGCTACATTCACTGGAGTTTAGAAGAATGAGGGGAATTTCATGAAAAAACTTATATAAAATTCTTTCAGAGATAGCAGGAATTGCAGATGCTGGAGAATCTGAAATAACAAGGTGCAGAGCTGGATGAACACAGCAGGCCAAGCAGCATCAGAGGAGCAGGAAGGCTGATGTTTCGGGCCTAGACCCTTCTTCAGAAATGGGGGAGGGGAAGGGGGTTCTGAAATAAATAGGGAGAGGCGGGGAGGCGGATAGAAGATGGATAGAGGAGAAGATAGGTGGAGAGGAAACAGACAGGTCAAAGAGGCGGGGTTGGAGCCGGTAGAGGTGAGTGTAGGTGGAGAGTTAGGGAGGGGATAGGTCAGTCCAGGGAGGATGGACAGGTCAAGAGGGCGGGATGAGGGTAGTAGGTAGGAGATGAGGATGGGGCTTGGGGTGGGAGGAAGGACAGGTTAGGGAGGCAGGGACGAGCTGGGCTGGTTTTGGGATGCTGTTGGGGGAGGGGAGATTTTGAAGCTTGTGAAGTCCACATTGATACCATTGGCTGCAGGGTTTCCAAGCAGAATATGAGTTGCTACCCGAAGATTACAGGAACAGCATCGTTGTGGCACTGCAGGAGGCCCAGGATGGACATGTCGTCTGAGGAATTGGGGAGGGGAGTTGAAATAGTTCGCGACTGGGAGGTGCAGTTGTTCAGTGCGAACCAAGCGTAGGTATTCTGCAAAGCGGTCTCCAAGCCTCCGCTTGGTTTCCCCGATGTAGAGGAGGCCACAACGGGAACAGCGGATGCAGTATACCACATTAGCAGATGTGCAGGTGAACATCTGCATGATGTGGAAAGTCTTCTTGGGGCCTGGGATGGGGGTGAGGGCGGAGGTGTAGGGGCAGGTGTAGCACTTTCTGCGGTTGCAGGGAAAAGTGCCGGGTGTGGTGGGGCTAGAGGGGAATGTGGAGCTGACAAGGGAGTCCCGGAGAGAGTGGTCCCTCTGGAAAGCAGATAAGGGTGGGGAGGGAAAAACGTCTTTGGTGGTGGGTTCGGATTGCAGATGGCGGAAGTGTCGGAGGATGATGCGTTGGATCTGGAGGTTGGTGGGATGGTATGTGAGGACGAGGGGGATTCTGTTTTGGTTGTTATTGCGGGGAGAGGGTGTGAGGGATGAGTTGCGAGAAATGCGGGAGGCACGGTCGAGGGCGTTCTCGACCACTGAGGGGGGATTGTTGCGATCCTTGAAAAATGAGGACATCTGAGATGTACGGGAGTGGAATGCCTCATCCTGGGAGCAGATGCGGCGGAGCGAAGGAATTGGGAATAGGGGATGGCATTGTTGCAGGAAGGTGGATGGGAGGAGGTGTATTCTAGGTAGCTATGGGAGTCGGTGGGCTTGAAATGGTGGTTGCCAGAGATGGAGACAGAGAGGTCCAGGAAGGAGAGAGAGGTATTGGAGATGGTCCAGGTGAACTTAAGGTTGGGGTGGGAGGTGTTGGTGAAGTGGATGAACTGTTCGAGCTCCTCGTGGGAACACGAGGCAGCGCCAATACAGTCATCAATGTAACGGAGGAACAGGTGGGGTTTAGGGCCAGTGTAGGTAAGGACGAAGGATTGTTCCACGTAACCTATGAAGAGGCAGGCATAGCTTGGGCCCATGCGGGTACCCATGGCCACTCCCTTTGCCTGTAGGAAGTGGGAGGAATTAAAAGAGAAGTTGTTGAGGGTGAGGACTAGGCATTCCACTCTCATACATCTCAGATGTCCTCATTTTTCAAGGATCGCAACTTCCCCCCCCTCAGTGGTCGAGAACGCCCTTGACCGTGTCTCCCGCATTTCTCGCAACTCATCCCTCACACCCTCTCCCCGCAATAACAACCAAAACAGAATCCCCCTCGTCCTCACATACCACCCCACCAACCTCCGGATCCAACGCATCATCCTCCGACACTTCCGCCATCTGCAATCCGAACCCACCACCAAAGACGTTTTTCCCTCCCCACCCTTATCTGCTTTCCAGAGGGACCACTCTCTCCGGGACTCCCTTGTCGGCTCCACACTCCCCTCCAGCCCCACCACACCCGGCACTTTTCCCTGCAACCGCAGAAAGTGCTACACCTGCCCCTACACCTCCGCCCTCACCCCCATCCCAGGCCCCAAGAAGACTTTCCACATCATGCAGATGTTCACCTGCACATCTGCTAATGTGGTATATTGCATCCGCTGTTCCCGTTGTGGCCTCCTCTACATCAGGGAAACCAAGCGGAGGCTTGGGGACTGCTTTGCAGAACACCTACGCTCGGTTCACACTAAACAACTGCACCTCCCAGTCGCAAACCATTTCAACTCCCATTCCTCAGACGACATGACCATCCAGTGCCTCCTGCAGTGCCACAATGATGCTACCCGAAGATTACAGGAACAGCAACTCATATTCCACTTGGGAACCCTGCAGCCCAATGGTATCAATGTGGACTTCACAAGCTTCAAAATCTCCCCTCCCCCTACCGCATCCCAAAACCAGCCCAGCTCGTCCCCGCCTCCCTAACCTGTCCTTCCTCCCACCCCAAGCCCCACCCCCATCTCCTACCTACTAATCTCATCCTGCCGGCTTGACCTGTCCGTCCTCCCTGGACTGACCTATCCCCTCCCTACCTCCCCACCTACACTCACCTCTACTGGCTCCATCCCCGCCTCTTTGACCTGTTTGTTTCCTCTCTACCTATCTTCTCCTCTATCCATCTTCTTCTATCCGCCTCCCCCTCACTCCCTATTTATTTCAGAACCCCCTTCTTCTCCCCCATTTCTGAAGAAGGGTCTAGGCCTGAAACATCAGCCTTCCTGCTCCTCTGATGCTGCTTGGCCTGCTGTGTTCATCCAGCTCTGCACTTTGTTATCTTATATAAAATTCTATCGGGGTGAGACAGGGTAAATGCAGGAAGGATGTTCCCAATCAGCAGAAAGTCCAGAACGAGGGGTCACAGTCTGAGGATACAGGCTAGGCCATTTAGGACTGAGATGGGGAGAAATTTCTTTACTCAGAGAGTGGTGACCCTGTGAAATTTTCTGACACACTAAGTGGTTGAGGCCAAAACATTGAATGTGTTTGAGAAGGAATCAGATGTAGTTCTTAGTGCTAAAGAGATCATAGGGCAGGGGCAAAAGTGGGAAGAGGGTGCTGAGTTGGATGATCAGCCATGATCTTATTGAATGAGGGAGTAAGCTCAAAGGGCTGATTGGCCTATTCATGATCCAGTTTTCCATTTTCTATGTTACTGTGAAGATATTTCACTGGATTGAGAACTGACTGGAAGGACCCAGGTCAAGATTAGTTATAGATAGACTGAGATGTCTTTGAAAACTGATGATCATTGGTATCTCACAAATGTCAGATTTGGCACTGCCGTGTTTTACTATCTTTTTGAATGATCCGGATTTCGTACCTGGGCTTGGACATCAAATTTATGGATGATGCAAAGATTTGTGCAAATGTTAAGATCATAGATGATGCTCAGTGACTTTACATGAGAACATAAGAATCCAGTGCACGAGTAGGCCCAAACAAAAAGAGAAATTGCTGGAAAAGGTCAGCAGGTCTGGCAGCATCTGTGGAGAGAAATCAGAGTTAATGTTTTGGGTCGAGTGACCTTTCCTCAAAACGCCCTGCAGTTCTTTTGGTTTTTATTTAGCACGAGTAGGCCATTCAGTCCCTCGAGCCTGCTCTGCAATTTGATGCAATCATGGTTGTTCTCGTCCCAGTTTTAATTCCACATTCCTGCCTGCTCCTCATAACCTTTCCAACCCATTATTAATTAAAAATCTGTTTATCTCCTCCTTAAATTCACTCAATGTCCCAGCATCCACCACAATCTGGAGTAGTGAATTCCACAGATTCATGACCCTTTCAAAGAAGTAATTTCACCTCATCTCATCTAGTCTGCTCCACATTAGGAAACATCCTTTCTGTGTCTACTTTGTCAATTCCTTTTAGCATCTTATATATTTCAATTACATCTCCTTTTGTTCTGCTAAACTGCACAGAGTATACGCCTAAACTGGTCATTCTCTCTTCATTAGACAAATCTCTCATCTCTGGAAACAATGGAGTGGACCTCCTCTCCAACTGCCTCCAATACAACTACATCCCTCCTCAAGTAAGGGGTCAAAATCACAGATACCAGTCTTCAGCTAGTGTAATTCACTCCACATGGTATCAAGAAGTGGATGGAGGCATTGGATACTGCAAAGGCTGTGTGC
Source organism: Rhincodon typus (assembly GCF_021869965.1). Classification (NCBI taxonomy): domain Eukaryota; kingdom Metazoa; phylum Chordata; class Chondrichthyes; order Orectolobiformes; family Rhincodontidae; genus Rhincodon; species Rhincodon typus. Next base: position 5,361,978 of record NC_063338.1, read on the forward strand.
TCTGACAACATTCTGGCAAGAGTATTGAAGACTTGTGCTCTAGAATTTGCTGCTCCCCAAGCCAAGCTGTTCCATTGTAGCTACAACACTGGCATCCACCCGACAATGTGGAAAATTGGCCTGTACACAAGAAAGAAGACAAATGCAACCTGGCCAATTATCGTTCCATCCGTCTACTCTCAATCATTAGTAAAGTGATGGAAGGTGCCATCAACAGTGCTATCAAGCAGCATTTGCTCAGCAATAAACTGCTCAGCGACGCCCAATTTGGGTTCCACCAGGGCCCCGCAGCACCTGACCTCATTACGGCCTTGGTTCAAACATGGATAGAAGAGCTGAATTTTAGAGGTGATGTGTTGGAGAGTATTCCCCAACCAGGGACAAAAACTTGGGAAGCAGGCAGGATTCAAGCAAATGGAAGATGTTTATTCAAGCAGAAACCGGTTGATGCAGGGAGACAGGCAAAGAATCTTCTCCGAATCAGAAGGGAGATCAATGACACACTCAGATTTTACAAAGAAGTACAGCATTTTTATACACTTTGTGCTACTGTAATCAAATACAATGTAGTCACTGTCCTTCCTCTTAATCCAAACATCCAATCCCATGGGACACCTAATTAATGAAGGGCATTCCCAGTGACAGCCCCAGGTTCTCGTGATCTCATGGGGTTTATTAGTCATTCTAATCTGTGGACTTTGGGATCTTTCCATGCTCCTATTAATTTGCATTCCAAAAGTTATTAATTATACTCCTTCTAGTCGTCCTAGACTTTCTTATCTCTGAGGGCTGTTTGAATTCTGTTATTCATGGTATTATGAGTGTCCCCTTATTAAATCTTATCATTCCTTTTACATTTCCCACTGTCCCAAATATATATAAACAAAAGACAGTTAGTTTTAACTAATTGCTATCTGATTAATTCCTGTTAAGGTTAGTTAGAAAGCGTAAAGTTATATAGCTACTTTTACTGCTCGCACTTCGTAGCTAATGAGTTGGACTAAGCTATCTTGTTCAGGGCGAAAGATAAGGCATGTCCCAAAGCCAATTAACCCTCACCTCTGGGTTTAAGTGCTTTTCCCCCTACTGCTTGTATTATGTTCTGGTTATATTTTGAAACCTATTCTGTGATTATCTGAATAATTCTTTAAAGTAGAGGCTATTTCTTAATTCTGTAGGTAAAAAGCTAATTACTAGTAAATATCTATCTACTTTTTTTTTACAGCTTTTTAGGAAGTCAATCTGATGCGTTCATGAGCTAAGATTTACACCCCTGGTGCTATGTCTTTAGTGGGACAACATCCCTTCATTAATGAGACTACAGTCATTTGTCTGTTCTTAGGCATCGTCATATCAAAACTGTCTCGGATGATGGGTTGCAGTGTCTTTGTATGACCTTGGGTAGCTCAGTTCCAAGTTACTATTATGTTCCACTTTAAATGTTAGAGCAGACTCTGCCCCAATTTGTTTAGTCCTCGTCAACCATTTTGTCTCATTCAAATATGGGCCACTTTGGTGTAAGCCAGTATGGGTCACTTTGAATGATCAGGTACTGGCCACTCCTACATAATGTGAGAATGACAGCCCTTGACATCAGGGCCTCATTTGAATAAGTGTAGTATGGGAGCCTGAGCAAAAGCAGAATCAACAGATATCAACTGTCCATTGATTGGAATCATACTTGACACGTAGGAAGATGGTTGTGGTTGTCGGAGGTCAGTCATCTCAGCTCCAGGACATCTCTGAAGGAGTTCCTCAGCGTAGTATCCTAGACCCAACCATTTTCAGCTACTTCATTAGTGACCTTCCCTCCATCATAAGTGAGAGGTGGGGATGTTCACCAATGGTTACACAATGTTCAGCACCATTTGTAACTCCTCACATACTGAAGCAGTTCCTGTTCAAATGCAACAAGATCCAGATAGTATCCAAACTTGGGCTGACAAGTGGCAGGGAACATTCATACCACACAAATGCCAGGCAATGACCATCTCCAATAAGAGACAGTCTAACCACTGCCCCCTTAACATTCAGTGCCATTGCCATCACTGAATTCCCCCACAATCAACATCTTAAGGGTTACCATTAACCAGAAACTCAACTGGACTCACCGTGTAAACACAATGGCTACAAGTGCAAGTAAGAGGCTACGAATACTGTGGTGCATAACTCACCTCCTGACTCCCCAGAGCCTGTCCACCATCTACAAGGTACAAATCGCCATTGCCTGGAGATTTCAGCTCTAATAACACTCAAAATGCTTGACACAACGCAGCTCGCTTGATTAATTGACATTCACAAGCATCCACTCCCTCCACCAATGACGCTCCATTGCAGTTGTTTGTGTCATAAAGTTATAGAGTCATACAGCATGGAAACAGACCCCTCGTTCCAACCAGACCATGCCAAACATAATCCCAAACTAAACTAGTCCCACTTGTCTGCTCCGGCCCATATTCCTCCAAACCTTTCCTATTCATGTATCTACCCAAATGTCTTTTAAATGTTGTAATTGTATCTGCACCCACTACTTCATCAGGAAGTTCATTCAGATTCTTAGACTACACATTCCAAACCCGTGACCACTTCAATCTAGAAAGATAAGGGCAACACCACCTGCAAGTTCTCCTCCAAGCCACTCACCATCCTGACTTAGAAGTACATCACTGTTCCTTCACTGACAATGGATCAAAGCTCTGGAATTCCCTCCCTAATGGCATTGTGGATCTACCTACAGCACACAGACTGCAGCAGTCCAAGAAGGCAGGTCAGCAACACCTCCTGCAGAGCAACTAGGGACAAGCAATAATACCAGCCAGCCTGTGATGACTGCGTCCCACAACTGAAAATGAAGAAAAATTTTTTGCAATATTCCAGGTACGATCTCACTAATGTTTTGTACATTTGTAGCAACACTTTTACACTCTATTCCTTAGGCAATAAATGCCAGAATTCCTTTTGCTTTCTTTATTGCATGCTGTACCTGCATTCTAGTTTTCTGTGATGCATGCATGAGGACACCCAAATCTCTCTGCACTGAAGCACTCTGAAGTTTTTCTCCATTTAGACAAAAGATTGCCTTGCTATTCCAGTGACCAAAATGGATAACCACACACTTTCCTGCATTACACTTTGTTGGTCAAATTTTGGCCATTCACCTGGCCTATCCATATCCATTTGCAAATATGGTTATTGTACCTCTGTCCCTGAATCTAAATTACTAACGTAGATTATATTCTGGGGCCTCAGGACTGAACCCTGTGGCACCCCACTATTTATATCTTGCCAACCAGAAAAAAACATTTGCCAACTTTTGCATTTGCATTTATTTGCAGTAAAATACCCATTTATCCCAAGTCCCTGCTTTCAGTTGGTTAACCAACCCACTGTTGAAGCTAATAAATTAACCCTAAGGCCATTTGGCCTTTAGAAGCCTCCTGCTGTTTTGTGAGAAGAGCCTTGTGGCTGGTATTACATGATTTGAAATGATATTTAATTTGAATAAATGCAAATACTCAACACAGTTACACCCTTCAGGGAACCACATTGAGAAAGGTGGAGAGTTAAAGGGATCTGGGCATTTGAGTGCACGCATCTCTGAACAATCAAATGTGCTCAGAGGAGAATTGGTAAAAAGATGAGCCACGCAGTTTTGTTGTTGTGTTGGCCATTGGTCAGGTCTCACTTGGAATGTTGTGTCTCTGTTCAGTCTCCACAAATGGTGTGCAATAATGAGACTTTGAAAAGGATAAAGTGTAGGACAGAGTGACTGATTCGTAATCTAAACAATCAAAAAGTATTGAGATGGGCTAAAAGAGCTGGTACTGTATTTGTTAGAGAAATGTAGACTTAGAGGTAACCTAACTGAGATTTGGACAACTGTGAAAGGAGAATGTTGCAATTACTGATATGAATGCAAGACTTTATGAGGTTCCCTTAAGATTAAAAGATATAGGAGTGGAATTAGATAATTCGGCGCATCAAATCTGCTCTGCCATTCAGTCATCATTGATATGTTTCACAATTCCATTCACCTGCCTTCTGCCCATAACCCTTGATCCCCTTACTAATCAAGAACATATCAGTCACTGTCTTAAATATACTCAGTGTCTTGGCCTCCACAGCCTTCTGTGGAAATGAATTCCAAAGATACCACCCTCTGACTGAGGCTGTGCCTTCAGGTCCTAGTCTCTCCTACTAGTGGAAACATCTTCTCCAAGTCCACTGTATCCAAGCCTCTCAGTATTTTGTAAGATTCAATGAGATCCCCCCCAAATCCTTCCAAACGCCATCAAGTACAGACCCAGAATCCTCAACTGCTCCTCCCATGACAAGCCCTTCATCCCTAGGATCATTCTTGTGAACTTCCTCTGGACTATATCCAAGGCCAGCATATCCTTCCTTAGATATGGGGCCCAAAACTGCTCATAATATTCCAAATGTGGCCTGCCCAGAGCCTTATACATCATCAGCAGTACATCCCAACTCTTGTATTCTAGCTCTCTCAAAATGAATGCTAATATTGCATTTGCCTTCCTAACTCACATGTTAACCTTAAGAAAATCCTAAATTAGGACTCCTAAGTCCCTTTGTGTTTCAGATTTCTGAAGCCTTTCCCCATTTAGAAAATAGTCTCCATCTCTACTCTTTCTACCAAAGTGGATAACCTAACACTTTCCCATATTGTATTCTGCCACTTTTTTGCCCACTCTCCTAGCCTGTCCAAGTCCTTATGCAGCCTCCCTGCCTCAACATGAGCTGTCTCTCCACTTATCTTTGTGTCATTAAAAAAACTTAGTAACGTTACCCTCAGTTCGTTCATCCAGACTGTGAATAGTTGTGGTCCCAACACTGACCCCTGCAGAACTCCAGTAGTCTCCAGCTGCCATCCTGAAAAAGACCCCTTTATCCCCACTCTCTGCTTTCTGTCAGTCAGCCAATTCTCTACCCAATGCAGTACCTTGTCCCTAACGTCTTATTTAGCAGCCTTCTGTATGACACCTTGTCAAAGGTGTTGTGGAACTCCAAATAGATCATGCACACTGACATTCTTTTGTCTAACTTGTTCATTACTTCCTCAAAAATTCTAACAGATTTGTCAGGCATGACCTCATTTTGACAAAGCCATGCTGACTCAGCCCTATTTTACCGTGCACTTCCAATTTGTTTGCAATCTCATTCTTAATAATGTACTCTAAAATCTTACCAACACCTAAGTCCTGCTAACTGGCCTGTAATTTCCTGTCATCTGCGTTCCGCCCTCCCTTCTTAAACATTAGCCATTTTCCAGTCCTCTGTGACCCTCCCTGACTCCTGAAAGATCATTACCAATGCCTCTGTAATCTCCTTAGCTATCTCCTTCTGATCCCTGGGCTTAGTCCGTCCGATCCAGATGATTTAGAAACATAGACAATAGGAGCAGGAGGAGGCCATTCAGCCCTTCGAGTCTGCTCCATCATTCATCACGATCACTGCTGATCATCGAATTCATTAGCCTAATCCTGCTTTCTACCCATAACATTTGATCCCATTCATCCCAAGTGCTATATCTAGCCGCCCCTTGTGGTAATGAATTCCACAGGCTCACCACTCTTTGGGTGAAGAAATGTCTCCTCATCTCCCTAATGGGCTACCCTTAATGGTGCACCCCTAATTCTCAGACTGTGACCCCTGGTTCTGGGCACACCCACCATTGGGAATATCCTCTCTGCATCTACCCTGTCTAGTCCTGTTAGAATTTTATAAGTCTCTATGAGATCCCTCTTCATTCGTCAGAATTCCAGCAAAAACAATCCTAACCTAGTCAGTCTCTCCTCATACGTCAGTACCGTTATCCCCGGAAACAGCCTGGTAAACCTTCACTGCACTCCCTCGAGAGCAAGAGTATTCTTCCTCAGAAAAGGAGACCAAAACTGCACACAGTATTCTAGGTGTGACCTCACCAAGGGTCTGTAAAACTGCAACAACACATCCCAGCTCCTGTACTCAAAACCTCTCGTAATGAAGGCCAACATACCATTTGCCTTCTTTACCGCCCGCTGCACCTGCATGCTTACCTTCAGCGACTAATGCACAAGGACATCCAGGTCCTGCTACACACTTTCCTCTCCCAATTTACAGCCATTCAGGTAGTAAACTGCCTTTTTGTGATCGTCCAACACAATTGCCTCACATTTATCCAAATTATACTGCATCTGCCATTGATTAGCCCATTCACCCAACTTGTCCAAGATCATGCTGAAGGATCTCTTCATCCTCGTCACAGTTCACCCTCTCACCCAACTTGGTATCATCTGCAAACTTTATGATGTTACTTTTTGTCCCCTCATCCAAATCATTAATATATACTGTGAATACCTGGGGTTTCAGCACTAATCCCCGTGGCACCCCACTAGTTACTGCCTGCCACTTGAAAAGGATCTATTAATTACTACTGTGTTCATCCAGCTCTACACCTTGTTATCTCAGATTCTCCAGCATCGGCAGTTCCTACTATCTCTATTAATTACTCTTTGTTTCCTCTCTGCCAATCAGTTTTCTTTCCATCTCAATACACTTCCCCCAGTCCCATGTGCTTTAATCTTGCACAATAATCTCTTATGCAGGACTTTGTCAAACGCTTTCTGAAAGTCCAAATATACTACATCAACTGGCTCCCCCTTGTCAACTCTATAGTTACGTCTTCATGGAATTCCAACAGATTTGTCGAGCATGATTTCCCCTCCATAAACCCATGCTGACTCTGTCTGATCCTGCCACTGCTTTCTAAATGCTCTGCTATAGAGTCCTTTATAATGGATTTGAGAATTTTCCTCACTACTGATGTTAGTCTTACTGGTCTATAATTCCCTGTGTTCTCTCTACCTCCTTTTTTGAATATTGGAGTGCCATTAGCTACCTTCCAATCTGCAGGCACTGTTCCAGAGTCTATAGAATCCTGGAAGATGACAACCAAACCAGCAGATTTATCCATTTTCAGACCTTTCATCTTCCCCAGCACCACCTTCTTAGTGATGGCCCCTTCTGCCCCCTTCCTTTCTTGAAGTTATAGTATGCTGCTGGTGTCTTCCATTGTGAAGACTGATGCAAAGTATTTATTCAGTTCCTCTGCTATTTCTTTGTTCCCCATTACTACTTTAGCCTCATTTTCCAAAGGCCAATGTCCACTCTTGCCTCACTTTTACCCATCTCTTAAAAAAAACTCTTGCAATTTTTTTAATATTACTCACTAGTTTACCATCATATTTCATCTTCTCTTCTTTTATTGCCTTTTTAGTCATCATCTGCTAGTTTTTAAAGGCTTCCCAATCCTTTGACTTCCCACTAATTTTCACCACGTTGTGTGCTTTTTCTTTTGCTTTTATACGGTCCCTGACTTCTCATGTCAGCCATGGTTGCCTTGTCCTCCTCTAAGCATATTTCTTCTTCCTTGGGATGAATTTCTGCTGTGCCCCCCAGAAACTCCTGCCATTGTTGCTCTACCATCTTCCTGGCTAGGCTCCCCTTCTCATCAACTGTAGCCAGTTCCTCCCTCGTGCTTTTGTAGTTACCTTCACTCATTTGTAATATGATACATCTGATCCCAGCTTCTCCTTCTCACACTGAATTCTATCATATTATGGTTGCTGCAAATGTTTTTGCTGTTGCAGACCGATCGTCTCTGAGACTTGGAACAGAAAAGAGAGAAAGAGAAATGAGCACAGGGGTGCCCCAGCTATTGTGAGCAGGAGGGAAAGGCTGTTACCTGCCAGGCAGATCAGCAGCAGCAGCCTGTACATATTTAGTCATTAGAGGATTCACTCTGGGAAGGACAGGTCTTTGCAGAGACTCAGCCAAGTGAAAAAGTGAACCCACTGTAGGTTTGAAGTTCTTGGTCAATTTTGGTTTCTTTGTTACAACAATGGTCATAAAACTTGAAATCTTGTTGGTCCTGACTGTTCAGTCTTCAGGTCATTGGAAGTCCAGTTGTATTGACAGCATGGCAATTACCAGGAAATTTAAAATTCCAGAAGCAGTTGGCCAGTGGCGAGAAGCCTTCAAACTCACTAAGTCTGAGTTAGGTACAGAGACTTTGGAAAATTGAGACTGAGTCAAAGACTGAAACATTTTTTATGGCAAGTCAGAGGGATCAAAACCTGCTCTAAATCATCTGAATTATAAAACTATCTCCAATCATTCCCTCAGAGATAGCAAGAACTGCAGATGCTGGAGTCAGAGAGAGCACAGTAGGCCAGGCAGCATCAGAGGAGCAGGAAAGTTGATGTTTCGGGTTGGGACCCTTCTTCAGAAATTTCAGCCAATCCCTAATCGCTAATACTGACACCCCATCCCCAATCACTCACACTGACCACCCTCCCCAATCACTCACATTGATCACTCCAATCACTCACGCTGACCCACCCCCAAACACTCACACTGCCTCCCCATCACTTACACACTGACTCCCTTCCACAATCACTCTCACATTGGCCCCTGTCCCCAACCACTCACACTGATTCCCTCTCCCCAATTACTCACACTGACCCCCATCTCCAATCATTCACATAAACCCCCCATCCCCAAACACTCACAGTGACTCCCCATCCCCAATCAGTCATACTGATACCTTCCTTGCCGAATTACTCACACTGGGCAAACTTGGGCAGGACTTACACAGTTAATTGTAGGGCCCTGAGAATATTGTTGAACAGAGCGACCTAGGGGTGCAGGTGCATAGTTCCTTGAAAGTACAATTGCAGGTCGACAGGATAGTAAAGAAAGCGTTTGGCATTGGTCAGCGCATTGAGTATAGGAGTTGGGATGTCACAATGCAGCTATACAGGACATTGGTGAGGTCACTTTTAGAATACTGTGAACAATTCTGGTTGCTGTTCTGTAGGAAAGGTATTGCTAAACTTGAACAAGTTTAGAAAAGATTTACAAGGATGTCGCCAGGGTTGGAGGCTTTGAGCGATAAGGAGAGGCTGAATAAGCTGGGGCTATTTTCCCCAGAACATTGAAGGCTGAGGAGTGACTTTATAGAGGTAAAATCATGAGGGGCATTGATAGGGTGAATAGCTAAAGGCTTTTTTTCAGAGTAGAGGAGTCCAAACCTAGAGGCCATAGGTTCAAGATGAGAGGGGCAAGATTTGAAAGGGACCTAAGGCGCAACTTTACCATGCAGAACGTGGTGCATGAATGGAACGAACAGCCAGAGGAGGTGGTGGAAGCAGATACAATTACAACATTTAAAAGGCATGTGGTTGAAAACATGAATAGGAAGGGTTTAAGAGGGGATATGGGCTAAATGCTGGAAAATCTGACTAAATCAGTTTTGGAAATCTGGTTGTCGCGGGCGAATTGGGTCAAAGGGTGCTGTATAACTCTCTGACTCTGACAGTCCCCTTGCTGAATCACTCACGCTGACACTCCCTTCCCCCAATCATTCACACTGACACCCCCCACACCCCCTCACACTCTCACTGTCCCCTACAACACCCGATTTGCACCGCATTCCCAACTTCTGATTTTGTCCAGAGCAGCTAACACCCCCTCAGCACTGACACACAAATGCCTGCATGCCCCTCACTGGACAAACAAATACACCCATGACCTAGTATCCACCTGGCACCTGATCTACCCTACCCCCTTGCACAAAATGAAGCCTCCGTTACTCACCTGTCACCCACCCTCCCCAGCACGCCCCAAACCCATCATATTCCCCTCCCTCAACTTCTTCATCCGCCTGGCACTCCACCTGCTCACTCATGTCCCATTCTAGTCCCTCACCCACTTCCCAGTCACCCTATCCACCTGGCACCTGAACCCCTTACCCACCTGACAGGCACCTTGCCCCTTTACACACTTCCCTTTGTTCAGTCATTGCCTCTCACCTGCCACCCTCCTGCATGATTAAATGCCCCTGCCATCCAATTGCTTCCCAACCTGCTATCAACTGAGGACCTGACCCATCAATTATTGCCCACATCCTCCTCTGCTGGTATTAACTGAATGGCTTTTGGGGGGCTCACCATAAGGGGATCAGGTAAAATGTGAAAGTGTTGGGTTGTTTGAGGAATGTTTGGGGGTCAGGGAACCCTGGCTTCATGAAGGGGAGGCCACCAGAGGACAAACCTCTTACCCCACTATTGGCTTCCCTTGCCCTTTCTCCCACAGCCCCCAATCCATGACTCACCTCATTGGCCTGGGATTCATATGAGCTTTTAAATAAGGAACAGGAGTAGGCCACTTAGACCCTCAAGATTACTCTACTGTTCAATACAGCTGATCTGATACCTGCCTAATCCTGCTAAACTATCACTCATTTGATGGACAGGATCTATCCACCTTTGTCTTAAAAGATATTCACCATTTCAGGAAGAAAGTTCCAAAGTTCGCATCAGTATTTACTGTGGAGAAGGACATGGAAGCTGGGAAACTTGGGGAAACAAATAACGATGTCTTGAAAAGAGTTCATATCAAGAAGAGGAGGTGCTGGAGATCTTAAAACTCATAAAGTTAGATACTGAACGCGTCCTTACCCTTACCAACTTCTCCTTCAACTCCTCCCACTTCATACAGACTAAGGGGGTGGCCATGGGAAACTGCATGGACCGAAGCTATGCCTGTCTCTTCGTAGGACACGTGGAACAGTCCCTCTTCTGCAGCTACCCTGGTACTATCTCCCACCTCTTCCTCCGCTACATCGATGACTGTATTGGCACTACCTTGTGCTCCCACGAGGAGCTTGAACAGTTCATCAACTTTACTAACACCTTTCACCCCAACCTCAAGTTCACCTGGACTATCTGTGATACCTCTGTCTCCTTCCTGGACCTCTCTGTCTCCATCTCTGGTGACTGCCTCAAAACCGATATCTATTTCAAGCCCACTGATTCCCACAGCTACCTAGACTACACCTCCTCTCACCCACCTTTCCTCAAGAATGTGATCCCCTACTTCCAATTCCTCCGCCTCTGCTGCATTTGCTCCCAAGATGGGGCATTCCACTCCCGAACATCCCAGATGTCCTATTGTTTCAAGGACTGCAACTTCTTCCCTTCAGTGGTCGAAAATGCTCTCGACTGCATCTCTTGTGTTTCCTGCCCTTCTGCCCTCACATCCCCTCCCCGCAACAAAAACAAAGACAGAATCCTCCTTGTCCTCACGTATCACCCCACCAACCTCCGGATTCAACATATCATTCTCCGCCACTTCCGCCACCTGCAATCCAACCCCACAACGAAAGATATATTGCCCTCCCCACCCCTACCTGCCTTCCGTAGGGACCGCTCTCTCCGCGACTCGCTCGTCCGCTCCACGCTCCCCACTAGCCCCACCATCCCCGGCACCTTTCCCTGCAACCGCAGGAAATGCTACACCTGCCCCTACACCTCCCCCCTCACCTCCATCCAAGGCACCAAACAACCTTTCACATCAGACAGACGTTCACCTGCACATCCGTCAATGTGGTCTATTGCATCCGCTGCTCCCGATGTGGCCCCTCTACATCGGTGAGACCAAGTGGAGGCTTGGAGACTGCTTTGTAGAGCACCTGCACTGTGTTTGTGACAAACAACAACACCTTCCAGTCGCGAACCATTTCAACTCCCCCTCCCACTCCCTGGGCGACATGTCCATTCTGCGCCTCTTCCAGTGTCACAATGACGCTACCTGGAAACTGGAGGAGCAGCACCTCATATTCTACCTTGGGAGCCTACAACCCAATGGTGTCAATGTGGACATTACCAGTTTCAAAATATCCCCATCCCTGGCCTCATCTCATGACCAACCCTCCCTCTCATCCCCGCCTCCTTGATCTGACACAACCTGTCTATCATCTCTCCCAGCTATCCATTCCTCCCACCTCACTGACCAATCCCCACCACTGCCTACCTGCACTGACCTATCACCATCCCATCTACCTTCCCCAGCCCCAGCCCTCCTCTCTCTATTTATTTCAGAGCTCCCTTCCCCTCCCCATTTCTGAAGAAGGGTCCCGACCCGAAACGTCAACTTTCCTGCTCCTCTGATGCTGCCTGGCCTGCTGTGCTCCTTCAGCTCCACACTGTTATCTCTGACTCCAGCATCCAAAGTAGATAAATCCCCAGGACTGGATCAGGTGTTTCCCAGAACTTTTTGGGAAGCTAGACAAAAAATTGCTGGGCCCCTTGTTGAGATATTTGTATCATTAGCAGCCACAGATGAGGTGCCTGAAAACTGGAGCCTGGCTAATGTGCCATTATTTAAGAAAGGCTGCAGGGAAAAGCCAGGGGAGTATAGACCGTTGAGCCTTATATCAGTGGTGGGCAAGTGATTGGAGGAATTTTTGAAGGACAGGAATTACATGCATTTGAAAAGACAAGGATGACTACGGATAGTCAACATTGCTTTGTGCGTGGGGAATCGTGCCTCACTAACTTGATTGAGATTTTTGAAGAGGTGACAAAGAGCCAAGATGAAGGCAGAGCAGTAGACTTTGTCGACATGGACTTCAGCAAAGCATTCAACGAGGATCCGCATGGTAGAGCTAGGGGGAGCTAGTCAGTTGGATACAAAATTGGCTTGAAAGTAGGAGACAGAGGGTATTTAGGGAGCAGTTGCTACAAGTACTGGACAGGTATGTCCCACTGAGGCAAGGAAAGGATGGTAAGGTGAAGGAACCTTGGATGACAAGACATGTGGAACACCTAGTCAAGAGGAAGAAGGAAGCTTACTTAAGGTTGAGGAAGCAAGGATTGGACAGGGCTGTAGAGGTCTACAAGTTAGCCAGGAAGGAACTGAAGAATGGACTTAGGAGATATGAGAAAACCTTGGCGGGTAGGATCAAGGAAAACCCCAAGGCGTTCTATGCTTATGTGAGGAACAAGAGGATGGCCAGAGTGAGGGTAGGGCCAATCAGGGATAGTGGAGGGAACTTGTGCGCGGAGTCAGAGGAGGTAGGGGAGGTCCTTAATGAATACTTTGCTTCAGTATTCACCAGTGAGAGGGACCTTGACGTTTGTGATTACAGCATGAAACAGGCAGATATACTTCAGCATGTTTGATGTTAGGAAGAAGGATGTGCTAGAAATTTTGAAGAACGTGAGGATAGATAAGTCCCCTGGGCCTGACGGGATATACCCAAGGTTACTACAGGAAGGAAGGGAAGAGATTGCTGCCCCTTTGGCAATGATCTTTGCGTCCTCACTGTCCATTGGAGTAGTACCAGAGATTGGAGAGTGGCAAATGTCATTCCCTTGTTCAAGAAAGGGAATAGGGATAATCCTGGAAATTACAGACCAGTCAGTCTTACTTCTGTGGTGGGCAAATTATTGGAGAGGATTCTAAGAGATAGTATTTACGATTATTTTGAAAAGCACAGTTTGATCAGAAATAGTCAGCATGGCTTTGTGAGGGCAGGTCATGCCTCACGAGCCTTTTTGAATTCTTTGAGGATGTGACAAAACACATCGATGAAGGTAGAGCAGTGGATGTAGTGTATATGGATTTTAGCAAGGCACTTGATAAGGTTCCACATGGTAGGCTCATTCAGAAAGTAAGGAGGCATGGGATTCAGGGAAATTTGGCTGTCTGGATACAAAACTGGCTGTCCAATAGAAGACAGAGGGGTGGTATTAGATGGAAAGTATTCAAGTTGGAGCTCGGTGACCAGTGGTGTTCTGCAGGGATCTGTTCTGAGACCTCTGCTGTTTGTGATCTTTATAAATGACTTGGATGAGGAAGTGGAAGGGTGGGTTAGTAAGTTTGCCGATGACACGAAGGTTGGTGGAGTTGTGGACAGCGTGGAGGGCTGTTGTAGGTTGCAAGGGGACATTGACAGGATGCAGAGCTGGGCAAAGAAGTGGCAGTTGGAATTCAACCCAGAAAAGTGTGAAGTGATTCATTTTGGAAGGTCGAATTTGAATGCAGAATACAGGGTTAATGGCAGGATTCTTGGCAGTGTGGAGGAACAGAAGGATCTTGGGTCCATGTCCATAGATCCCTCAAAGTTGCTACCCAAGTTGATAGGGTTGTAAAGAAGGCGTATGATGTGTTGGCTTTCATTGTCAGGGGAATTGAGTTTAAGAGCCTTGAGGTTATGCTGCAGCTCTATAAAACCCTGGTTAGACCACACTTGGAATATTGTGTTCAGTTCTGGTCACCTCATTATAGGAAAGATGTGGACGCTTTAGAGAGGGTGCAAAGGAGATTCATCAGGATGCTGCCTGGACTGGAGGGCAGGTCTTATGAGGAAAGGTTGAGGGAGCTGGGGCTTTTTTCATTGGAGCGAAGAAGGATGAGAGGTGACTTGATAGAGGTGTACAAAATGATGAGAGGCATAGATAGAATGGATAGCCAGAGACTTTTTCCCAGGGCGGAAATGACTATTATGAGGTGATTGGAGGAAGGTATGGGGGAGATGTCAGAGGTAGGTTCTTCACACACAATGGTGGGCATGTGGAATGCGCTGCCGGTAGTGGTAGAGGAGTCAGATACTTTAGAGACTTCTAAGCGACTGTTGAATAGGCACATGGAGGATAGTAAAATGTAGGGTATGCAGGGTAGATTGATCTTAGTCGGATAATAGGTCGGCACAACATCGTGAGCCGAAGGGCCTGTACTGTGCTCAACTGCTCTATGTTCTATGTTCTAGAGGGTTGCTTGTTGGACTGCAAGCCTGTGACCAGCGGTGTGCCACTAGGATCGGTGCTGGATCCACTGCTTTTCCTCATTTATATAAATAGTTTGGATGTGAATAAAGGAGGTAGCATGGTAAGTTTGCAGATGGGCCCAAAATAGGTGGTGTAGTGGACAGTGAAGAAGATTATCTCAGAGTACAATCGGACCTTGATCAGATGGGCCATTGGGCTGAAGAGTGGCAGATGGTGTTTAATTTAGATAAATATGAGGTGTTGGATTTCAGTAAGGCAAATCAGGGCAGCACTTATACAGTTAATGGTAGGGCCCTGGGGAATGTTGCTGAACAAAGAGACCTAAGAGTGTAGGTGCATAGTTCCATGAAAATGGAGTTGCAGGTAGACAGGGTAGTGCAGAAGGAGCCTTCATTGTTCAGTGCATTGAGTATAGGAGTTGTGACATCATATTGCAGCTGTAAATGACATTGTTGAGGCCACTTTTAGGAAAATGCATACAATTCTGGTCGCCCTTCTATAGGAAGGATGTTGTTAAACTCGAGAAGGGACAGAGAATATTTATGAGCATGTTGCTGGGACTGGACTGTTTGAGCTGTAGGGAGAGGCTGAATAGGCTGGGGCTTTCTTGCCTGAAGCAACGGAGGCTGAGGGGTGACCTTATAGAAGTTTATAAAATCATGAAGGGTATGGACATGGTTGAATAGCCAAGGTCTTTTTCCTGGATGGGGAGTTGAAAACTAGAGGACATAGGCTTAAGGTGAGAGGGTAACGAATTAAAAAGGACCTGAGGGACAACATTTTCACGCAGATGAAGTGGTGGCAGCTGGTTTAATTACAACATTTAAAAGGCATTTGGATGGGTGTATAAGTAGGAATGGTTTAAGAGGGATATGGTCCAAATGCTGGCAAATGGAACTAGGTCAGTTTGAGATGCCCGGTCAGCGCTGATCGGTTGGTCCAAAGGGTCTGTTTCCCTGGTGTATGACTGTGAGAGTCACGACAGTCTTAGAGAATAATAACCTCATTTCTGTTTTGAACGGACAATCCCTGAATTTTAAACAGTGACCCCTACTTCTAGATTTTCCCACAAGAGGAAACATCCTCTCCATATTTAGTCTATTGAGACCTGTCAGGGATCTTATACGTTTCGATAATATGATTACTCTTCTAACCCCCACTGGTTATCGGCCTAGTCTGTTCAATCCTTCTTCAAAAAACAACCTGACCGTTCCAGGTATTAGTTTAGTAAACCTTACCTGAACTATCTCCAACACATTTATATCCTTCCTGAGATAAACAATACAGTGCACAGTACTCCAGATGTAGCCTCAGCATGCCCTGAGACATAACTGAAGCAGAACAATCCTACTTTTGTATTCACTTGCCCTTGTGATGAATGAAAACATTCTATTAGCCTCCTAATTACTTGCTGCCATTGCTAACCAACCTTCAGCAATTCATGCACCAGGATGCCCAGATCCAGAGATAAACCAAGGCCTTAGATGGGTGTCATACCACCAGCAGTGACAACCTCCCGATAGCGCAGTTGTTCAGCAGCATCTGGGAGATGGCACTTTTGCCCTTAGGATCCTTGATCGTGGGTTAGGTCCTGCCATCGCTGGCCTATTAAGTATCTGTGTGGAGCGAGATACAGGGGGACCTCTGGGAAAGAACTGATGCAAAGGGTTAACCAGCTCTCAAGCTGGAAGCTGAGACCCTCTATGCCATCCCAGAGGGCATCTGAGAGTCAGCCACCAGGCAAGGATGGCAGATTTCCTTCATTAGAGAACCATATGGATTTTTTTCCCAACAATTGGCAACGGATTCACCATTAGACTCTTATTTTCGGATTAGTATTGAGTTCAAATTCCATCATCTGCTGTGGCGGGTTTCAAACCCAGGTCCCAAATGTTACCTAGGTTTCTGAATTAATAGTCCAGCAATAATACCACTAGGCCATCTCCTCCCCCTAAATGGTGATATGAACAGTCCGAAAAAATACAGGAGTGTTGGTGAAGACAAGGATCCATTTATTACTTAATGCACAAATGGTTGATTAGCATGAATTCACAAAGCGGGCGGTATGAGTTCAATGTGACAATTTATTGAAGAACAGATGTCTACAACTAGCAATTATCAAACAACCATGTTCATTATTGACATCAGACTAAATGTACCTACTGAAGAAAAAAAGCAAGCAATTTGTAGTAATGCCAGGCAACAACCTTGTGGGTTTGAGTTCATGTGTCTCTGAACATTCATTCAAGGTCCAAGTATAACTGGAGCTGCTGCTTGAATCTGCTGTGCTCCAGTCTCTGTGCACTCTGAGGCAGTGCTGAAATGACCTTCTTTCAGGACTTCTCACCAAGGACCACCTCTGTTTATGTGAGCACCTTCCCTCTGCACAGCCTGTTAGTGTGAGCAGGCAGGTGGATCATCTGGTGTGTGCCATCAGCTCTGCAGGTTTGTATGTTTATATGCGACATGTTAAAGAGCCAGGGCCTGGTTGGTGCTCCATTTTGTACAGCAATGTTTGGGTATCTAAGGTTTTTTTTCTGATGATGTTACCCAGCAGGGTAGTGAAACGTCTGCGGAACAACAAATCAGCTCTGCGAGCCAACCAACCGCAATGTTTGGGTAGTACAGTGCTTGAGATAGTGGAAATGCTGATACAAATCCAGTAATAACCTGATATAAATAGTCGATTGTTTACGTAAACATATAAAGATACTACTTCAACATTCCTGTCTCACAGGATGATAATAACTTTTACACTTATAATGTTTAGAAGAAATTTTAAAACAGTTTTGGGATTGGTAAGGCTTTTCACATGTGAACACACAGGTATAGCCATATAACACTTCTGTTGATATTCCTATGCGTTCTCAGGAAGAAGGAACTGGGAATATGAACATACACAGACACATACACAGAGAGAGACAGAGAGAGAGAGAGAGGGAGAAACACACAGACAGACACACAGAGAGAGACACATGCATAAAGACACACACACACACAGAGGGACACAGCACAGATGCAGATACACATGCAAATATAGATGCACAAACCCACACAATATACAAAGACACAAATAATGGTAGCAATGGTTTGATCGGCTACATTAATATTGCTTGAATATCAACTCAAGTAGACTTCACTCTGGTGCTTATTGTGTCTTCACATGTTGGTGGCTGTGTCTCACAGTATCTGACTGTATCTGTCTGTTTTGTCTCTGTATAGCCTCCCCTTCAGGAGACTGAGGGGTGAGAGTGAAAGGAACTGAAGGAAAAGGAAAGTAAGGAGAGAAAGAGAGGGGCAAGTAGAGAAAGGGTTAGAAAAAGAATATGTAGTCAGAGAAAGAGAGACAGATAAGGAAAAAGGAAACGAGGATATAGATATCAAGGGACATTCTCAACCGATGGAGTCACAGATGGTGTATTGGGACGGTGGCTAGGGTCTTTGGGGAAGGGGAATCAAGAAAGGAATGAAACGTGTCCATGAAATTGGGAAAGTCAGCCTTAATTGACTGGGTTCCCACTCCTGCGTTACTTTTAAAACTTTTGAACTAAGGGAAGATAATGTAGAGTGGTGTTGGATCTGAAAGAAAGTTCAGTGAGGCCTGGGTCTCTGGGAGGATTGGTCCAGCTCCAATTTTCTCTGTGCGACAGAGGTTAAACATAACCTTGCGGTGCCTGTGTTTCTGAACTGCACAACCCTGCCACCTTCAACAAACATTGGAGAGAATTCAAGTAACACGCAAGTCAGTGGCTTTTACATCAACTCAATGAGGGAAGTAGAAAGGATGCAGAAGGTGAAGCTCCTTCAGGAATCATCCAGGATTTGCTCAGATCTCTTCAGGAAAGGCCTCAGTTGCACCTCCCAGTGAGTTCCATACATGACATTGTGTTACGTGCGGTATCCCATGTGGTTCCCTCGCCTTCTTCCAGAGCTGTGTTTAGGAGGTTCCATGTTCACATATTCATTGTTCTGTTCTTCTCGGTTCTTTATCAACTTCTGAACAAGAAAGAAACAGACAGAGAAAGGCTTTGTAAATCCAAGTGGCTCCGATTAACACAACAATGGCAATGTTACTCTGGGCTATCCTTCAACCCCAAGAGCCAGTTGAACAGCAGATCCACACCACCTGCTGACATATTGGGTTAAGGACTGGGGACTGTCAACTGAAAATTTATATAAAAATTAAGACATCTTCACCTGATGTGGAAATAAGCCACAATTTGTGAACTTTCTGCCGGTTCTAGCACGGAGTCATATAATTCTTAGAGGAATTAGGAATAGGAGATGGCCATTCAGCCCCATAGGTCTGCTTCACCATTATGTTAGGTCACGGCTGACGTGCATCTCAGTTTTATTCTCCTGCTTTTGCCCTGTGTTTCTTCATACCTTTAACCAACAAAATTGGTCAGTCTCACTCTTGACTGCCCAATTGGCCCAGCATCCACAGCCTTTAGAAGGATAGAGCTCCACAGAGCAACTACCCTTCATTAGAATCCCTACAGTGTGGAAGCAGGCCATTCAGATCATACATTTGATCCCAAATCTCATTGCTTTTCCACAGTCCCTATAGTTTCTCCTCATCTCCTTCCAAAAGTCGTCTTTTTGTTATAAAGATGGGAGATCTCTGAGTTGTAAACAAGAGCAGTCAAGATATGGACAGAGCAACAATTTATATTAAGCATGTCGATTGTACAATGTCGGAACATAAATAGAAATACTTTTGCATTCAACGTACACAAAGAGAAACACCTCCAACACTGTTCTCATAAAATTCATGAGGTAAGTTTAAAATGTTGCCATTTGGAATGTTCTTTCAAAAGTAATACATGTCAGTAAACTGGTATTGAACAACACTCTCAACCATCACTGAACAGAGTCAACATGCCTCCAAACTAGAAGAAAAAACCTGTGTAAGGAGAAAGGGATTTGTGAGCTAGCAGCAAATAGGCTGTAGGGTGTAAAAACACACACAGTGGAGGGGAGAAAATCAATTTGAAAGGTTACTTAAAAGTGGGTCACTTGGTGAAATGTGAGGGTGATGTCTCTGGATGGTCCTGAGGCACAAAAACATCAGTTGTCCTGAACTTCTCTTGTTGACATGAGCAGGGAGATGGGTGATTGGAGCAGCCTGTCCTGGGATAATGCCATTGAGGTTGGGGGGAGGGGTGAGAACCAGATGTCTGACAAAGAAAACCTTGGACACAAGATGTAAGCTATAGCAAAAACAAAGCAGAGAAAGCAGCAAGCTTGAGAAAGGAGAACGACATGTATAAAGGGCATGGTGGTGTTGTGGGGCACATTATTGGACTAGCAAGCCGGATATGCCTTCCCTTTTGGCCAATTAAGAATTTAAATTTGGCAAATAAAAGTTCTGGAAATTAAAACTATTAGGAGTGACCATGAAGCAGACAGATTGTCATTAAAAGCCTGACTGGCTCATGACGGTCATTGGAGGAAGGAAACCTACCATTGATAGCAGGTCTCCGATCCCACACTTAAGTCAATGATTTGGAACTACCCTGTGAAGCAGTCCTGTAGGTCAGTCTGGTACCAGCTGTTCAAGGAACATAAACCTAGCCTTCAAAAGGGTGAGTAGGATTGGATAATTGATGCCAACCTTGCCAATGGCATCTTGAAAATGAATTTTGAAGAGGGATGTGGAAGGAGATGGCACAGAGGCTTGAGAGAGTGGTAGAGACCAGCTTGGATGTACTTGCCTTGCCTTGGGCCTGTCTCCCAGCGCTGGCCAGTCCACGTAGCAGTAGCGGGCTCGTCAGAATTGTGAATCAGTTCACATTTCATGTCAACTGCCTCCTTCATCCTGAGAATACAAGCGGTGGTACCAAGAGGCTGTGGAGGGCGAAATCGAATACAGAGCAGAGAAACACATTAACGCGACAAAACACAATGGGGAGACAGACGGGAAGAGGAGAGCACAAGGAAAAGTGAGGGCAAAGAAGAGAGGAAGAGGGCAGGAGAGAAGCAGGGGTGCATCTGAGTGTGAAAGGTGAGGTTGTGATGGGAGAGCTGTCCATTGACAACTTGACCAGGCATTACTTTCACCTCCAACTGAATGGGTTTCCATTGCGGTGTACTTTGTTTGAGGTCACTGCACATGGTGCTTGTGGGAGATTTCCCTGTGGGTTGATTCAATGGTTGTGTTTGGTGTTAGGCTAGGGTTGATAGAGGGAACTCCTTTTGTCTGGGGGTAATAGTTCTTCCTGGTCTTTGTAATTTATTGACTTCCTCAGCCCTAGGTGCTGCAATGAGTAGCTCCTAGTTATTTGGAATTTTTGCAGTGCCATTAAGTCATACAGCACGGAAACAGACCCTTCAGTCCAACCAGTCCATGCTGAACATAATCCCGAACTAGACTAGTCCCACCTGTCCTATCCCTCCAAACCTTTGCTGTTCATATATCCATCCAAATGTCTTTTAAATGTTGCAATTGTACCCGCTTCCTCAACTTCCTCAACTTCATCAGTACGTTCCTTCCACACACAAACCACCCTTTGTGTAAAATATTTTCCTCATGTCTTTTCTAAATCTCTCTCTTCTCACCTTAAAAATGTGCTCCCTAGTCTTGAAATTCCCAATCTTAGGGAAAAGAAAACTACCATCAACTCTATCTGTACCTCTCATTATTTTGTAAACTTCTATCAGGTCACCTCTCAACCACCTATGTTCGAGTGGAAAAAGGTCCCAGCCTATCCATCCTTTCCTCATAACTCAAACCTTCCATACCTGGCAACATCCTGGTAAATCTCTTCTGAACCATCTCCAGTTTGATAATATCCTTTTCAGAAGAGGCCTCACCGATGTCCTGTACAACCTCAACACAACGTCCCAACTCCTATACTCAAAGGACTGAGCAATGAAAGCAAGCATGCTAAACACCTTATTAACCATCCTGTCAATATGTGACGCAAACATTAAAGAATTATGTACCTGAACCCCTAGGTCCCTCTGTTCTACAACTCTGCCCAAGGCCCTACCATTCTGGCCCTCGGTCTCTTTCTTTCTGTCTGTGTCTGATCCTCTGCCTATCTGTCTCTCTCTCTCTTTCAATCTGCCTTTCTTTCTCTGTTGCTGTCTGCCTTTATCCAATTCTCTGTTTGTCAACCTATCTGTTAGGCTGTCTCCCTCTGTTTCTGTCTCTTTTTAATATGAGTAGGTGCAAGATAAGAGTGAGGGATAGGATGAGGGGCTCAGTAGGGTTAGAAGAGGGGAGTTTCTAGTTTTGGGGCAGAGGGTGAGGAGGTAGGACTGAGGGAGGAAGCCAGAAGGTGAGTCCGAGGGAGGCAGTGGGTAGGTAGATTTGGATAGTGTGTACACAATAACCTGTCCTGACACTTTCATAACGTGTACACTATGTTCAGCCACCTGCAATCAGTAACCAGTGTTTGACAATTTGTGTCCAATGTTTAGTAACCTGCACTTGTTACTTGATAACCCAGCTTTATTTGTACTGTCCACTCATTAACCAATACTCAGCTCTGTAAGCACAATCTTGCAATCTTGAAGCCAGTAATCTGTCTTCTGGTCTTGTTAAACTCTCCTATGAGACACTTAGTATTGATAGATTGCACTTGATACCCAGTAAGCTGCATCTGGCAGTTGGCAAACTACAGCTGGCACTCAGTGAAGTATATTTTGGCATTTCCTTTTCCAAACATCATTTCCAAGCCTTTGTGATACTTACCCAGTGTATGCAGGTAATGAAGATACTGTAGAACATGAAGAGTGCAGCGATGACCAATACAATCATAAAGGATTGAGTGAATTGTTGGCATGCCTTTATCTCTGCAACAGACAGGACAATGTTATCACAATTTTCTGCCTTGATGGTACAACTGGTCAGAACACCTTTGGACATTAAACGAACAGGTCCACAATTGTGACAGATGCAGACTGTACAGCAGTACTTTATTTTTTTCCTCTTTCTCTCACCTTGTGTCATCTCTCTTGTCTTCTCTCTTGCTTTCCCTCTCTCCTTCCCTGTCTCCCTTCTTACTTTTTTCCCACTTTTTCCTCTCTCTGACCTCAGTCCCTGTGTGTTGCCATTTGCATTCATAGGCTCTGTGTTTTTCTCTCTCCAAGCCACTCACTATCCTGACTTGGAGCTATGTTTGCCGTCCCATTCCTGTCATTGGGGTCAAGCGCCCTGTTGGTGCTGTGGGTGGATGGTCTTACACTCCATGGTCTTCAGCACTTCCAGAAGGGAGTTCACCAGCACCTTTGCTAGGGGGAGTAGGGATGGGAGGCTGTCTGGAAAACAGCATTCCCTCTGATTTTTCTCACCCGGTTCGTGGCATGCACGGCAGCAAAGCCTGAAATTGAATGTCCAGCCTACGATCAGTGTGCCAATGTCAGTCTCTGTGTGCGGAACATCAAAGCAACTTTGTGTGTGTGCAAGCACTAATAAAAGAGTGACATGCTGACTCAGTGGTTAGTATTGCTGCCTCACTGCACCAGGGAGCCATGTTTGATTCCACCCTTGGGCAACTGTCTGCACGGAGTTGGCACATTCTCCCCATGTCTGCATGGGTTTCCTCTGGGTCCTCCGGTTTCCTCCAACAGGCCAAAGTTATGCAGGTCAGGTGGATTGGCCATGGTAAATTACCCATAGTGTGTAGGCTAGGTAGGTTAGCCATGGTAAATGCAGGGATAGGGTATGGGGGTGGGTCTAGGTGGAATGCTGTTTGGAGGGTCACTGCAGATTCAATGGGCCAAATGGCCTGCTTCCACACTGTAGGGATTTAAAAAGAGTCTCCCTCTCTCCCCTTGATCACAGTTTTGAATTTCCCTTTCTGAGTCTCTCTTCCTTTCTGTCACTGGCAGCATTGACAATTCTTCCAAATTTAAGAGTTTCAAAAGCAGTTTGTACTGAATTCTCTCTTTCCATATTTAGATAATGATTCTGTTGTCATGACTGGGGGTCTGTTATCACTGCCTTCTTCTTATTGCACTCTATAAAGTGACAGTAAAGCACGTTGTTCATTTAATCTCTCCACCTTCCACTCTATTATGTAGGAACAGGGGTTAGGAGACCATTTAGACCCTCAGACCTTTCAATAGGATCATGGTTGATCAGAGCCAACTATTTACATATTCTTAGCTGTCAGAAAGCTATCAATTTTAGTGAGAAAATTAACAGTCCAACCAACGTCAATTGGCATTTGATGTTGCGAGTTCCAAATTTCTAACTTTACTCCTGAAAAGCCTAGCTCCAATTTTTAGACGATGGATCCTAGTCCTGCATTCCTCAACCTAAACAGATACTCCCTGTCTGTTCACCTCAATGTCTTTTACATTTCATAACTGTGTAAGTTCTGGAGAATGCAGTTCGTTTAATCTCTCCTTTAACCTATCCCTTGGAATTCAAATATTATTCTGGTAAATCTACACTGCACTTCCAACAAGTCCATTATTATTCTGTCTAAGGTCTGATGTCCAAACTGCTGTCAGTACTCCTGAGCAGTCGGATCTCATTATAATGAGAAAATAAATGTCCCCACTCCAATAGGGTGGCTCATTAAACCTAGCTCAGCACTTACATTATATTTGGTAAAATAACAGAGCAATGGTGACTTGGAGGCAGTGTCACCAAACTAGTAAACCGGGGGATTCCCAGTTGGAAAATGCAAGGTTGTTCATTTTGGAAGGAAGAACAAAGGAACAGAGTATTTTCTGAATGGAGAGAAACAGCAGAAAACTGCAAACCAAAGCAACTTGGGGATACTTGTGCACAAAACACAGAAAGCTAACACACAAGTACAGCAGGTAATCAGGAAGGCTAAAGGAATGTTGGCCCTTATTTCAAGGGGGTTTGAGTATAAGAATAGGGAATTCTTACTGCAACTGTACAAGGTGCTGGTGAGACTACATGTGGAGTACTATAAACAGTTTTGATCACCTTATTTAAGCAAAGATATTGTTTCATTGGAAGCAGTTCAGAGAATGTTCACTAGGATGATCCCTGGTATGAAGGGATTTTCTTATGAGCAAAGGTTGAAGAGAGACAAGAAAAAACTGTTGATGTTGGAATCCGAGGTAGACAAACAGGAGGCTGGAGGAACACAGCAGGCGAGGCTGGAGGAACACAGCAGGCCAGGCAGCATCTGAAGGAAAGGAGCAGCGGGTATTACCCTTCTTCAGGACTGGATATGGGGGTAGGGGAAGCTGCAGGTAAATGGGAGGCGGGTGGTGGTGATAGTTGGATACTGGTGGTAGGTATGACCTGGTTGGTCAATAGGAGGAATGAATCCGGTTGGTGGCTGGGAGAGAGGATCAGAAGGTGGAATGGAAGGGAGGAGGTGGAACTAGAAGAGGAGGTGGGAGATGGGTGGCATGGTTATTTGATATTGGAGATCTCAATATTGAGTCCTCAACGCAGAAGATAAGGTGTTGTTCTTCAAATTTGTGTTCTGAGTCCCTGTGATATTGGAGGCTGAGAATGGACATGTCGGAGGGGGAGTGGAGGATGGGGAGTTGAAATGGGTGGTGACTGGGGGTTAGGTTGGCCATTACGGGCCAGGTGGAGATGCTTGGCGAAATGGTCATCTAGTCTATGTTTGGTCTCACCGACATAGAGAAGACCACATCAGGAACACCGGATGCAATAGACTAGTTGGAGGAGATGCGGATGAACCTCTGTCTCACTTGGAAGAGCTGTTTAGGGTCCTGAATGGAGGTGACGGAGGTGGTGTGTGGGCAAGTTTTGCATCTTTTACAGTTACAGGGAAAGGTACCGGGTGGGTTGGAGTGGCTGGTGGGGAGTGCGGCGTGAACTAAGGAGTTGTGAAGCGAATAGTCCTTGTGGAAGGCAGAGAGAGGTGGGGAGTTGAAGATGTTGCAGGTGATGGACTCTAATTGGGGTTGGTGGAAGTGCTTGAGGATGATACATTGGATGCAGAGGCTGGTGGTGTGGAAAGTGAGGACAAGGCTGACCCTGTCTTTATTGTTTGGCAGGGGGTGTGGTGGTTAAGAGCTGGGAATGGAGAAGGCATGGTGGAGGGCTGTCTGGATGGCAGAGGGGGGAAAAGAACATTGTTTGAAAAAGGCAGACATCCAGGATGCTTGGGAGTAGAACATCTCCTCATCAGAGCAGATGTCACGGAGACGGAGGAATTGGGAGAACGGGATGGAGATTTTGCTGGATACAGGGTGGAAGGAGGTGTAGTCTAGGTAGCTATGGAGTCTGTGGGTTTATAGTAAATGCCGGTCTGTAAACTGTCACCAGAAATGGAAACCGAGTCAAGAAAGGGGAGGCAAGTGTCTGAGATAGAGCAAGTGAATTTGAGAGCAGGGTGGAAGTTGTTAGCAAAGTCGATGAACTGCTCCAGTTCAACCTGGATGCAGCACCAATGCAGTCATTGATGTAACAGCGGAAGAGTTGGGGAACAGTACCGGTGTATGTACTGAAGAGGGACTGTTTGACATAACTCCCATCCAATCCACCATCCTACTCACCAGCCCACTCCCCTTCCACAACTACTGCCCATCACACCACGTCCAATCCTCACCGATCACATGCTATCGCCCCCTTCCCCCCACCCCTCCTTCGGCCTCCTCGAGGCACCATTATCTGCAGCTTCCCCTACCCCCCACATCCAGTCCTGAAGAATGGTAATATCCGAAACGTTGACTGCTCCTTTCCTCCAAATGCTGCCTGGCCTGCTGTGTCCTTCCTGCCTCCTGTTTGCCTACAAAAGTTGAACAGTTTGGGACTCTACTCACTGGAGCTTAGAAAATGAGATGTGACCTCATTGAAACATAGCATTCTTAAGGGATTTGACAGGGTAAATGCTGAAAAGATAGTGAGGTTAGGACCAGCGTGGGAGTACAGTTGAACACGTGGCTGCAGAGCTGGTGTAGGATCGACGGCTTTAGATATACGGATTATTAGGATGTTTTCTGGGGAAGGTGGGAGCTGTATAAGAAGGACGGGCTGCACCTGAACTGGAGGGGCAACAATATCCTGGGCGGGAGGCTTTTTAGAGTTCTTCATGGGGGTTTAAACTAGTGTGGCGGGGTAGGGGGGAACCAGAACAACAGGCGAGGAAGTGCAGGGACTGGGCACAAAAGAGAGACTGAGATATGCATAGCACAGAGTAAGAGCAGGCAGAGGGAAATTGCGGGGCTCAGAGGGCCTGGAGGTCTGGAGTGCATTTACTTCAATGCCAGAAGTATAACAGGTAAGACAGATGAACTAAGAGCATGGATTACTGCATGGAATTATGATGTTATTGCTCCTTTCATCTCCTCCAACATAGTCTATTGCATCCGGTGCTCCTGATGTGGCTCTTCTCTACAGGTTAAAGGAAGGACAGGACTGGCAGTTTAACATTCCAAGATATGGCTGTTTTAGATGGTACAGAAAGGGAAACAAAAGGGGTGGGGGAGTTGCACTGCAGATTAGGGATGACATCACAACCGTGTTGAAGGAGGACATGTCGGAGGGATCTTGCAGTGAGATATTATGGTGGAGCTCAGGAATAGGAAAGGTGAAATCACAATGTTAGGTGTTTTCTATAGACCTCCCCAAAGGGCATGGAAGACAGCAGAGCAGATATGTAGTTAGATCGTGGAAAGATGTGAAAAAAGCAGGGTAGTTGTGGTGGGTGAATTCAACTTTCTTCTTGTTGACTGGGACTCCCTTAGAGCCAGGGGCTCGGATGGAGAGCAATTTGTTAGATGTGTCTGGGGGGCTTTTTGAGACAGGCAATCCAGTCAGAGAGGAGGCCATATGAGAGTTGGTATTAGGGAATGAGCCAGGACAGATGATTTCAGTAGGAGAGCATTTTGGCTGTAACTCCATAAGATTCTAAGTAGTCATTTGAGGGCAAATCTACACCTGGCATGTGGGAGGCTTTTAAAGACTGATTGCTTAGGGTGCAGGGCATGCATGTCCCTGCAAAACTAAAGGATAGGATTGGCAGGATTCAGGAACCAAGGGAAATTGTAAGCTTAGCCAAAAGGAAGTATACAATAGGTCTAGGCAGCTACAAACCGACAAAGCCCTTGAGGAGTATAGAGAAATTAGAAAGGACGTTAAATGTGGAATCATGAAGGCTAAAAGGGGCCATGGAATGTCTTTAGCAAACAGGGTCAGGAAGAATTCCAAGGCTTTTTCTGCATATATTAGAAAAATGAGGGTGGCAAGAGAAAGAGTAGGCTAACTCAAGGACAAAGGAGGGAAGTTATGCATGAAGCCACAAGAAGTGGGATAGATCCCTAATGAGTACTTTGTACCGATAGTCATCAAGGAGAAGGACATGATGTTGCGGTCAGGGATGAGTGTGTGAATACTCAATAGAATAGTAGATACTCAGAGAATGTCAATATATTGAAGGAGGAAGATTTGGATATTCTAAATTCCATTAAAGTAGACAAGTCCGCAGTGCCAGGTGGGATCAATCCCAGGTTACTGCAAGAGGCAAGGAAGGAAATAGCTAGGACATAAGTAGATAACTTCACACCCTCTTTGACCACAGGCAACGTTCCAGAGCACTGGAGAATAGCCAATGTTGTTCCCTTGTTTAAGAAAGAAAGCAGGGATAATCCAGGAAATTATAGGCCAGTGATCCTGACATCTGTGGTAGGGAAGGTCCTGGAGAAGGTACTGAGGGACAAGATATATGCACATTTGGAAGAAAATGGACTAGTTAGTGACAGGAAGCGTGGTTATGTAAGGGGAAGGTCATGTCTCACCAACCTGAGTGAATATTTTTAAGAGGTGTCAAAGACGATTGATGGGGGAAGGGCTGCAGATGTCATTTATATGGACTTTAGTAAGGCATTTGATGAAGTCCCACATACTTTGGTCCAGAAACTAAAATTACATGGGATTTGGGGTGGGCTGGCTAGATGGAATCAAAACTTGCTTAGTTACAGAAGACAGAGGGTAGTGGTGGAGAGGTGTTTTTCAGCATGGAGACCGGTAGCTAGAGGTGTTCTACAGGGATCAGTCTTAGGTCCTCTGTTGTTTGTACTTTATATAAATGATCTGGAGGAAAATGTCGGTGGTCTGATTAGTAAGTTTGCAGATGACCAGGATTGGTGGAGTTGCTGATAGTGCCGACAATAGTGAAAGGTACAACAGGATTTAGAAAGATAGTGATGCATTTTGGAGGATCAAATTTAGGAGTGAATTATACTGTAAATGGCAGAACCCCTGGGAAAATTAACATACAGACAGATCTGGGCGTGCAGGTCCACAGTTCCCTAAAAGTGGCAACGCAGGTGGCCAAAGTGATTAAGAAGGCATATGGCATGCTTGCCTTCATCGGCAGGGGCATGGAGTACAAGAGTAGGCAATCCATGTTGCAGCTACATAAATCCTTTGTTAGGCCGCATTTGGAGTATTGTGTGCTGTTTTGGTTGCCACACTACCAGAAGGACGTCGAAGACTGGGAGAGAGTACAGAGAAGGTTCACCAGGATGTTGCCCGGTCACGAGGGCATTGGCTGTGAAGAAAGGTTAAAAAGACTAGGATTGCTTTCACTGGAAAGACAGCAGCTGAGAGAAGACCTAATAGTGGTCCACAAAATTATGAGAGGCATAGATAGGAACCTGGAATGCACTGCCAGAGGAGGTAGTGGAAGCAGACACATTGATGACATTTAAGAGGCATCTACATGGTTACATAAATAGGGAGGGAATAGAGGAATATGCACCGAATAAAGGCAGAAGGTTTGTTTTTTAGTTTAGTTTGGGCATGATCATCGGCTCAGGCTTGGAGGGCCAAAGTGCCTGTAGCTGTGCTGTACTTTTTTGTTTCTCCTTTTTGGGATTTCCCCTCATGGAGAGTCTAGGGCCAAAAAGAATAGTCTCAGAATAAAGGGGGAGGGCCCAATTTAAGACTGAGATGAGGAAGAATTTCTTCTTCAGACGGTTGAGAGTCTTTGGAACTTGTTGTCACAGACAGCAGAGTCCTTGGTTATATCTAAGGCTGAGATAAATACACTATCAATCAGTAGGGGAGTGAGAGTTACCGGGACAATGCAGGAAAGTGGTTGTGAGGAATTTCAGATCAGCCATAATACTATTGAATGGTGGAGCAGGCTTGAGGGGCTGAATGACCTAATCCTATTCCTATTTCTTATGGTCTTATTGTGTAAGGGTTACGTTCCAGAGATGTGGGTTCAAATCCTATCAGGACAGCAGGAGGGATCTAAATTTAATTAATAATATCTGGAATATAAAGCTAGTCTTAGTGATGACAACCATGAAACAATTGTAAAAATGAATGATTCACTCATATTCTTCAGGGAAGGAAGTCTGCCATTCCTACCTGGTCTGACCTCCTGAAATGGCTGAGCAAGACACAGTGTTCAAGGGCAATTAGGGATAGGCAACAAATGCTTGTCTTACCAGTAACGCCCATATCCGATAGAGGATGAAGGAAAAAATTGAGACTCCTCCTTGTTGGTTCTACTGATACAGGAAACAATCTTGAGTAGACTTTAGAATATCACTACTTCATTTTTGCTTTAGATTTCCCCTAGCTAAAAACTGATGCTGTCTTAAACACCTCTACTGCATGAAAGATTGTGAGACTTAAATGCTAACTGTGTCTTTCTCACTCTAGAGTTGCTGCCCAAGTATGAAGAGAGTTATTTTGTTTTTATTTCAGATCTCTGTACTCACCAGGCATCTCTGGAGTGATGAAAATACAAGTCCCATTTCCTTTGCTCTCGATGTAGGGAGGTGGATGTATTTTCTCCATTTGGCAAATATATAAGTCACTATGGGATGTGTTTAGCCCACTGAGTGTTACTGAGACACTGCTGTTCCGGGATTGTCCCTGACAGTTTGGAGCCGTTTTCCTCTCGAAATGATCCACACTGGTATTGAAGGACATAGCACAGACCTCAGTGTCAGCCTTGAGTTCACCTTTATAAATGGTGATCCTGATCTGCCCAGGTGATCCATTTCCAATGATGTTGTACTCACACTCGAGAGTGACATTGTGGCTGTCTACAAGGATTCGTCTAGGCTGAAGAACTTGAAATGCTAGAGCTGAGGTAGAGAGGAGGAAGACAAAGGAACATAACTTAAACTTGAACAGAAAGAAATACTTACTGAGCTG
Organism: Rhincodon typus; assembly: GCF_021869965.1. Taxonomy (NCBI): domain Eukaryota; kingdom Metazoa; phylum Chordata; class Chondrichthyes; order Orectolobiformes; family Rhincodontidae; genus Rhincodon; species Rhincodon typus. The sequence continues at coordinate 5,392,704 of NC_063338.1, forward strand.
TGGGTCAAACTGTGTCAATTAACCAGCCCAACTCTCGAGATGTAAGAATTCTCCTTTATTCTCTCATGGGATGTGGGTGTCGCTGGCTGGACCTGCAATTATTTCCCATCTATAATTGTTCTTGAGAAGGTGGTCGTGATCTGCCTTCTCGAACTGCTGCGATCTGTGTGTTTAGAAAGTCTAACAATGGCCTTAGGGAGGGAATTCCAGGATTCTGACTCTGTAACACTGAAGGGACAGCTACGTATTTCCAAGTCAGGATGGTGAGTGGCTCAGAGGGGGACTTGCAGTTGGTGGTGTTCCCATGTATTTGCTGCTCTTGTCCTTCCAGATGGAAGTGGTCATGGATTTGGGAGGTGTGGTCTAAGGGAAGTTTTCACTGTTGGCTTAGGACATTGCCCACCGGGTGGAGCCATCTCCAAAAGGTACTTGAGAGTGGAGAGATTTGGGAAGAGGGACAGCTGAGTGAGTGAGGGTGGAGGGTGATGGGAATAAGGACTGCAGTGAGTGAGTGAGGGTGGAAGAGTTAGGAGGAGGGCCTGTAGAGTGTGTGAGAGAGGTAGAGCAAGTTGGCAACTGAGACTTCAATCACTTATCATCCAACCAATATGGTCCATCAAAGGAAGTAAAACATTATTATAAACAACTTAAATCTGTAATGGTTAATTCTAATGATTTAGCAAACCCATGGTCATTATTAGGATAATTATAAACAAGATGGTGTGATAAAGTTTGTTTTCTGTATATCCAGGTTGACCTGGAAACACAACAATCTCTGTGAAATATAATATGCAGAGCAACTTCAGTTCTAGTGTAGGGGATGGGCAGTGTTCAATACTGCCCTGCAAAACTGATGGGGCTTATTGTAAGGGTTTCAATAGATCATTTAGGACAGTTCAAGGGCCACTGAGAAGCAGTTCCAAGGTCACAGACAGTTGTAAAGAGAGACAGAGACAGGGCAGACCCCAAGTTAGGATGAATGAATTTTAACTGTTTAGCAGAGAAAGAGTCAAGAACATATGGATGGTTGTGCTGCTTGAACAAACTCAGGGACTAGGAACTAGTAAGCAGCCAAGAATTGGAGTCCTGGGGATCTAAAATGGGAAGGTCCCCTGGCTTGTGTTTTGGGGGAAGCCATGGGGGCCTCAGAAGAAGCTTATAAAAATTAATAGATAGTAGGAACTGCAGATGCTGGAGAATCTGAGATAACAAAGTGTAGAGCTGGATGAACACAGCATGCCAAGCAGCCAAGCAGCATCTTTCTGAAGAAGGGTCTAGGACCGAAACGTCAGCTTTCCTGTTCTTCTGATGCTGCTTGGCCTGCCTTGTTCATCCAGCTCTACACCTTGTCATCTATAAAAATTAATACTTCAGTGCAGAGGGGTTCATTCTTTGAGAAAGACTGGAACTCGGGGATACCCAAGGACAGGTTTTAGCTTGGTGAAGCTAACTGTCGGTGAAAAGTTGGAGTTGTGCTGGTGAATAAGCACTGGAGAACTGTCTCAAGGCCTTGGGGAGTATGAACCCAGGCCAGGACTATATGTGATCGGCAATAACAGGAGCAGTCGCTGAGACAATTGATGCTAGGGTGGCTCTTGAGAGGGTATTTCAAGGCCAGATTGTCAAAGTGTAGAATTATAATCCTTTATATCATTATCGTTTGAAGGAAGTTACTGAGAAATCCATGGAATTTGAGTTGATAGCATTTGTTATTTGATGTGAACTGTGGGTTGTTCAATTATAATCTATATTATCTATGGTTACCATTTGTTAATCCTGGTGCTAGAAATAAGTTACATATGTGTTTTACATTGGTGTTACTGTCGTAAATTGTGTAGTAAAGTCATGTTATCTGCTCAGAACTATAGGATCTTGTGGCTTTGTTCTCTTTGTAAGTCCCCTGGATCTTACCTTTTTATTTCTAAAACAAAAGTTATTGGCCCCTAACCAGATTGTAACATAATTTGGTGATCTTGTTAGGGTCATAAAATAATTGGATAGAGGACCAAAACTGTACAACATCCCCTTAAGTAGCAGAGATCTGCAATTCATGTTAAAGGAACAGAGGAGGTCTCAGATTCAGTACAAGTGGTCAACAAGTGTTTGATATGATAATATAAATTGTTCGCAAGTGATGAATAGACTGTAAGGCTTTTATTTCAAGTTACTGATTTGTAGCGGTTAGCTCATTTAACTGATTGGCAGCATGAAGTCCAAAAATAACAACAATGAAAGGTCCAATTCCCGCTCAGCGTGAGGTAGATTCTGGATCTGTTCCTCACCCACACCTGGAATGTGGAGGGAAATGATTAACTATCAGTATTGAAAAATAATTGCCAAGAAAATTGGCTCAAGGTGAAGTACCAGCAGACAATGAGCAAGGGCCTTCCCTCGCACAGGACACTTCACATGAATGAATGGGATTAGGAGAAGGTGAGGGCTTGCCCCCATGTTGAAATCCTTGGAAAGAATGCGTTTCAGGAGAGGGATTTGATGGCCCTTCTTATCAATCCAGGGAGGATGGGGAATTCAAAGGTCAGAAAGAAAAGAACGAGTACTGAGTATCAATATTATAGAAAGAGACAAGGAAAGCAGCAGGTAAGGGAGAGGCAGTTGGTTAAGATTTGACTGATTATACTGAAAGGAGAAAGAGGACAAATAGAAATAGACAATTGATTCTGAAAGGACTGCCTACTTAACCATACACCAGTGATTAGAGATTTCTGCATGGTTTTCTACAGGTAAAGACTGCTAGTTAGCCACAAACAAAAAAGCCACAGAGTTTGAACCGCAAGACAAAACATGACAAGAGATCAAACCAGAGATAGTAGGAACTGCAGATGCTGGAGAATCCGAGACAACAAGGTGCAGGGCTGGATGAACACAGCAGGCCAAGCAGCATCATAGGAGCAGAGAGGCTGACGTTTCGGGCCTAGACCCTTCATCAGAAAAGGGGGAGGGGAAGGGGGTTTTGAAATAAATAGGGAGAGAGTGGGAGGCGGATAGAAGAGGGATAGAGGAGAGGATAGGTGGAGAGGAAACAAACAGGT
>NC_063338.1:5396153-5477359 GCF_021869965.1 Rhincodon typus
TTTATTTCAAAACCCCCTTCCCCTCCCCCTTTTCTGATGAAGGGTCTAGGCCCGAAACGTCAGCCTCTCTGCTCCTATGATGCTGCTTGGCCTGCTGTGTTCATCCAGCCCTGCACCTTGTTGTCAAGAGATCAAACCATGAAGTCAGGCAGCTTGTTCAGCTGTGGGCAGTTTAGAACTGTCATGATTTGAGGCAAGTATTTGTCCAGTCACAGAACCAACAGTTGGATTTCGCAACCTGCAGTGAGACATGCAGGACTGTCATTTCATACTGACAGGACAGATATGTCCCTCTGGCAGAACTGAACATGGCAGGAAGTGCCACAGTCAAGAACAGATGGAGTGGGCATAGACACCAGTGGTGTGTATAAGAGATAGCCGGGGAAGAGTTGGTGTGCTTGTTGCATATTTGGTTTAGAAGTGTATAGATAGATACAGGAGCAGGGGTATCAGAGTGAATTTGAGTGGGAGGAGGTGCATCCAGAGTATAAACACCGGGACAGATCAATTGGGCTGAATGGCCTGTTTCTGCACTAAGTATTGTGTGAGGAGGTTGAAAATTTGTCCTAGTCACATATTACACGAAGCAAGTTGTAACTCATGACCTCTAGTTTCCAACACCTCCCCCACCAACCCAGGCACTCATTCAGACCACTGGACCTCAATATTCTCCGTTTCTCCCTTCATATCCCAGAGGGAAAAGGCTGTAAATAAAACAGGAACAGCAAATTAATGTACTGGTCATAATGGACTGCTGTTTTGAGGTATACAAAACAAGTCAGCCCAGTGTTTGTCATTCACAAGTTTGACTGGGTTTTCCTTCTGGGATCCTATCTGGATGCAGGTGAAGATTGAGTGAAAACAGCAAGAATGGTGCTATCCCCTATTTTATAGCAGCTGTGGACGTCTTCTTTTGAAACAAAGGGCCAATCTTTGTGTGTGCAAGGCGTGGGAGTAAATGACATAGATGACGCCTGTATTCTTTGTCACTGAGATATGGATCAATTGCTCTGAGTGAAAACAGAGTGTGGACCTACCACCAGCAGACTGTAATCTGGATGAGGATCTATTACTGATGCCTCAGTTGTGTGCCATTGTTGTGCGAGAGTGACATTTAAGTGAAGCCACATACATATCAATCTAGGAAGCAAAATATATTCTAGATGGGATTCATGAGTCACAAACAAGTAGGGGAAGGTCAGTTGTAATGAGTACCATTTAAACCCTATTGCCTATGTCACGGAAAAGGTATTCAGATTCATCTGAGTGAAGGAAAGGCAGTGCCAGTGGCAGTGAGTATTATTTAGACTCAGGGATTTTGATCATTCTGCTGTTCATATGGTTTTAAATTATTTTAAGAAGAGACATCACAGTGAAGCTGCCTTCTGATTGGCTAATAAAGGGCCTACATTATGGACTAGCCTTAAATAGTAAGGAATCTAATAATTTAGGGACTATCTGAAAATAATTATTTTAAACAATAAATAAAACCTAATTAACTAAGAAATGGCAGTAAAGAAGATGTGCTGTTCTTGCATGATGTGAGAGCTGGTGGACCTCATTGTGAGCTTCAGTGACCACATTTGCATTAAGTGTCTGTAGCTCATTCAGAGTTAGAGCTGGAATCAGAACTTTAGAAACTGTGACACATCTGGGAGGGGAGAGTTACATTGATGCTGTGATCCAGGCAGTCATACCCTATAACTTGAATATTTCAACCTGCAGGTGTTCTGGGAATATCAAGTTAGTAGCCAGTCCCAAGAAAAGGAAAATGTAGAATGTCTACAAGATTTCTTTTTTAAAGCAGCTTGTGGTAGAGTTCACAAGGAAACGGGCAATTCAGGATTTGGTGATGTGTAGTGAGGCGGACTTGATTAGGGAGATTAAAGTGCAGGAACCCCTAGGGGACAGTGACCATAATATTATGGAATTCATCCTGCAAGTTGAGAAAGCGTAGACTGAATCAGATGTAACGTACCACAATTGACTAGAGGTAACTGTGAAGACATGAAGGAGAAGCTGGCTTAAGTTGATTGGAAGGGGACCCTAGCAGATAAGATGGTGGAGCAGCAATGGCAGGGATTCCGTGGAGTAATTTGGGAGATACAGCAGAAATTCATCCCAAGGAAGAAGAAACATACTAAGGGGAGGATAAGGCAACCATGGCTGAAAAAGATGTTAGGGACTACATAAAAGCAAAAGAAAAAGTATACAATGTAGTGACAATTAGTGCGAAGCCAGTGGATTGGGAAGCCTTTAAAAACCAGCAGAGGATAACTAAAAAAGCCACAAGGGGGGAGAAGATGAAATATGAGGGTGAGCTAGTAATATAAAAAAAATTGCAAGAGTATTTTTTAGATATCTAAAAGGTAAGAGAGAGACATGAGTGGACATTTGATCATGGGAAATGAGGCTAGAGAAGCGATAAAGGGGAACAAAGAAATGGTGGAGGAACTGAATAGGTACGTTGCATCAACCTTCACAGTGGGAGACACCAGTAGCATACCAGAACAAGAGTCAAGGGGCAGAGGTGAGCATAGTGGCCATCACTAAGGAGAAGGTGCTGGGGAAGTTGAAAGGTGTGAAGGTGGATAAATCATCTGGAACAGATGATCTACACCCCAGAGTTATGAAGGAGATTACTGAAGAGATAGTAGAGGCATTGGTGGTAACCCTTCAGGAATCACTGGAGTCAGGGAGAGTCACAGAGGGCAGAAAAATGGCTTATGTAACACTCCTTGATTATGATGGGAGGGAGGCAGAAGATAGGAAATTATGGACTGGTTAGCCTGATCTTGGACATTGGTAAGATTTTAGAGTCCATTACTAAGGATGAAATTGTGAAGTACTTGGAAGTGCATGATAAAATAGGGCTGAGTCAGCATGGCTTCATCAAGCAGAGGTCATGCCTGACCAATCTGTTAGAATTATTTGAGGAGGTAATGAGCAAGTTAGACAAAGAAGAGCCAATGGATGTGATTTATGTGGATATCCAGAAGGCCTTTGACAAGGTGCCGCACAGGAGGCTTCTTAATAAGGTAAGAGCCCACGGTTTTAGGGGCAAAGTACTGGCATGGATAGAGGATTGGCTGACTGACGGAAGTCAGAGAGTTGGGATGAAGGGGCCTTTTACAGGATGGTAGCTGGTGACTTGTGGAGTTCATAGGGGTCTGTGTTGGGACCAGAACTATTCACGTTAATGATCTGGATGAAGGAACTGAGCATTGTTGCTAAGTTTGCAAATGACACAAAGGTAGGTGGAGGGACAGGTACTGTTGAGGCATGGGAACGCTGCAGAAGGACTTGAACAAGCTGGGAGAGTGGGCCAACAAGTGGCAGATGAAATGCAATGTGGGAAAGTGTTAGGTTATGGACTTTGGTAGGAAGAATAGAGATGGAAGTTATTTTCAAAATTGGGAAAGGCTTAAGAAATCTAAAGCACAAAGGGACTTAGGAGTCCGAGTTCAGGATTCTCTTAAGGTTGATGTGCAGGTTAAATTGGCATTTAGGAATGTAAACACAAAGTTAGCATTCATTTTGAGAGGGCTAATATACAAGAACAGAAATATACTATTGAGACTGTTTAAAGTTCTGATCAGATCATATTTGGAATGTTGTGAGCAGTTCTGGGCCCCATATCTAAGGAAGGATGTGCTGACCTTGGAGAAGGTCCAGAGGAAGTTCACAAGAATTATCCTAGGGATACTGGGCTTGTCATATGAGGAGTGGTTGAGGACTCTGGGACAGTACTTGATTTTTGGATGAATCTCATTGAAACTTACAAAATGCTGAGAGGCCTGGTGTGGTGTACTTGGAAAAGATGTTTCCACTAGTTGGAGAGATAGGACCTGAGGGCACAGTCTCAGAGTGAAGGGACAATCCCTGAGAACTGAGAATGAGAAGGAATTTCTTCAGCTAGAGGGTGGTGAATCTGTGGAACACGTTGCTGCAAAAGGCTGTGGAGGCCAGGTCACTGAGGGTATTTAAGACAGAGATAGATAGATTAAAACTGAAAGAACTGTGGATGCTGTAAGTCAGAAACTAAAACAGAAATTGCTGGAAAAGCTCAACAGGTCTGGCAGCATCTGTGTAAAGATGAACCTTCCTTAGAGATAGATATGTTCTTGATTAAGGGGATCAAGGGTTACGAGGAGCAGGAGAATGGGATTGAGAAGGATATCAGCCATGATTGAATGGTGAAACAAACTTGATGAGCCTAATTCTGCTGCTATATCTTAGGTCTTATGGCATCAACCCAAAACAAAAAGCGCAGAAGTGTGACTGTTTCTGAACTAAGTGAGAGAAATGGAAAAGAACGAGTGTCAGGAAAGAAATGTCATCTTGTTACAGTAAAAAGGCACAATGAGAGCACTGTGTGCAATCTAGTTCCCAATTTCAGAAGGGGATTCTTGATCATCAAGGAGATTCCGTAAAGAATTCATTTCTGAGGGAGCGATCTTACCTCTCACTTGGAGAATTCAGGACAATACAGTCAAAACAAACATGTTTCTGAAAGCGTATTGAAAAGTTCAAATCAAATCAATTTTTCACAAGGGCAAAAGCTTTAAATCCCATGGAACACAGGTTTAAAATCAGAAATCAAAAGTGAGGAGAGAAATAGAGATGAATTTTGACCAGTGGGAAGCCAGGTTATAGACTAAGGCATCAGGGAAGGATTTTGACATAGGTGGTATAATTTCAGTATACAGTAGGAAGTCTTTTTTAAAATTCCTTACAGGATGTCGGCGTCATTGGCTGGGCCAGCATTTATTGCCGATCCCTAGATGCCCTTGAGAAGGTGGTGGTGAGCCGCCATTTTGAACCACTGCAGCCCATGTGCTGCAAGTAGATCTACAATGCTGTTATGGAGGAAATTCCAGGATTTTGATCCAATGACATTGAAGGAATGGCGATTAAGGGATTTAGGGAAAGAGTGGGGAATGAGTTTATGTAAATGGTGTCATTCCATATATATCACTGTTCATTCAGTGACATTGAGTAAAAATCCTGGAATTCCCTCCTAACCATATTGTGGGTCTACATACAGCACATGGATTGCAGCAGTTCAAGAAGCAGCTCACCACCACTTTCTCAAGTGCAGACAGGGATGGGTAATAAATGTTGGCCAAGCCATTGGCGCCCACATTTCCTGAACAAACAAATAGAAAAATGTGCAATGTTTTTGTTTATCTGAGATATTTTTCACTGAAACACTACTTGTGCTCGCTTCTTTCCGGTTGCTCTGCCATTCAGTTAGATCAGAACTGATCTGTATCTTAACTCCATCTATTTGCCTTTGATCGTTTCCCTCTAACACACATGCCTTACAGAATGTCTTGTCTGAAATTGTGAAATAGAATGCCTCCAAACATTCAACCCTTTAAGTAACCAAATTTCAGGCTTTCAATTTCCAAGTAAGGGATTAAAACCTCAAGCAAAAGATTTGTGCTGTGGACTTTGGTGCAATGACAATTGAAAGACCCTATCTGTATGCTGGCCTTTCAGGCTCAGGCACCTTTAACCCAATTACAGAGGAGCTCTGCATTTGGTTGGACACTGGTGAGTCAAAGTCCTCCAAAGTTCCTTGCACCTGCTCCCTGTCTGTGAGCCTAGCGCAAAAAGCTGCTTGGGTAGAGGGTGGCCCTGGCTTTTTCTCTTTCGCATACAGCCTGCAAACAGTACATAGCTAAACTGAGACTGAGGCCCATCTGGGTGAGGTACTAGAAGGCACTGCCAGTGTCGCCAGGACTTCAGGATACAGCACTGGCTCCTGTCACTGCTGAGAGACCGTCAAAGTGGAGGAAACCATTCAGAACACCACAGATTCTTACTCCAAAAAGTAAAATACTGCAGGTGCTGGAAATCTGAAACAAACAGAGAATGCCAGAAGAACTCACAGAGTTAACATTTCGAGTGCAGGATCCCTGTACGAAGAGAAGTCCGACTGGATTTGAAACATTCACTCTGTTTCTGTCTCCACAGATGCTGCTAGACTTGCTGAGCTTCTCCAGCACTCTCTTGGTGTTTGTTACACGCTCCTATTTTTTGAGTGAGCATGCCTAGTCAGCCTGCTCTAACACTTTGCTACAACAATGAGATCAAATTTCCCATCTGAATCATTGGCTGTGTATGGCACAAAGTACAATCTTCAGAGCTTGCCGCGCAATGAGGGGTTATTTGAGGCCATTCCTTTTGAAAGATCGGTGAGGGTGCAGTTCAAGATTCCTGGTTTCAGCTACATCCTATCCTATCCTATCCTCCATTCCCAGTACCACACAAAACCTCAGCCCCATCCAGAATTTTCAGCACAACTGTGCAAGTGTGGTATGAAGGGAGTGCCACACTGTCAGAGGTGCCAACCATTGGATGAGCATGTTCCTGCCTCCCTGGGCATGTAGAGCAGGAGGTTCTCCCTGGTGTGAGGTTTTATCTCTCAGCAAACAACACTAAAACACTTGATCTGGTTATTAATCTCATTTACTGTCACGGGATCTTGTTATCTCATACATTGGCTCCTGTGCTGACCATGTTCTCACAATAATTGTTTTAATGACTTGAAACATCTGTGACATTCTGAACTTGTCAAAGACACGACAAAAATGCAAACCTTTTGCTTCCAGTAGGTGTTAATGGGAACTAGTTTGGAGACTCCCACAATCCTGAATCCACTTCCAGCTCACGATCCATATAGACACATCAGCAGGAATCATTTGATCGCTTTTGGCAGCAAGCAGGTAAATCCAGGGGTACTGAGGCCAATTAATCAATCATTGTTATTGTACCATTGGAGTTCAATGAGCTGGTTTGCTGTCTGTTGTTAAGTCTTCACCCGAAGCTATTTGCTGGAACCCCAATTTCCTGAAATCCTTTTAGATTCGTCGTTATCACTTAGTAATGAAGCCTTCCATAGCCTTATAACTTTGTGTGAAATTATTTCTCACAACTTCTGTCTGGATTGTTTAGTTTCATCCTTGCTAACAACTTGTGAACCAACTGTTCCCTATTCATTCTCTCGAAGTCTTTCAAAATATCCGTACTTTCCTTTTGTTCCGCAAATATCCATTTTTCTTGCAAAGGAGAAAAGGCCCAAATGAGCCTTTCTTCTTAATCCTAATCCCTTAAAACTGGTGTCATAAAGTTATCAAGTCATAGAGACCCATAGCACAGAAAAAGGCCCATCAGCTCATCGCACCCATGCTGTTCAGAAACAACCACCTAACTACTCTAATTATATTTTCCAGCACTTGTCCCATAGTCTTGTATGCGTTGGCATCACAAGTGCGCATCTAAATACTTCTTAGATGCTCTGACAGTTTCTACCTTTACCACTCTTGCAGGCAGTGAGTTTCAGATTCCCACACCCTCTAAACCTTCTGCCCCTTACCCTGATATTGATCCCTCCATTACAGGAAACATTTATTCCTGTTTACCCCAACTATACCCCTCATAACTTTATACATCTCAAACAAGTACTCTCTCAATCTCCTATGCTGTATGGAAAATAACCCCAGTCTGCCCAATCTCTCTTCATAATTGAAACTCCCCAGCCCAGGGAAAATTCTGGTAAATCTCCACTGCATCTTCTCCAGTACTATCACATCCCTCCTATAATGTGGATCCCAGAACTGCACACAATACTCTGACTTTGGCCTAACCAACATTTTATACAGTTCTAGCATAATCTCCCTGCTCTTAAACTCTATGCCTCGGCTAATAAACGATATCCATTTTATCTAAATGTCCTGATACTTTAAGTGACGGTGGACATGCACACCAAGGTCTCTCTGATCCTCAGTCTTCCCAGGGTTCTACCATTCATCATGTCTTCCCTTGCATCTCTTGTCACCCTTGTGATTCCATGATCCTGACATTACCATTTTAGAGCAATGCTGAGAACTGGATGCTGTATGTTTACATGTCATGCAACTTTTCCAAAACCTCCTTGATTTAACACTACATACCAAATGGTCAATGGTAAGGGTTATGGGGTAGCAGGTGACCTTCCGCAGCCTGAGCTAACAGCCCACACCAGGACTTGTCAGTTTGGTGATCAAACAGGTTAGGAATCAACTTTATAAATCCTTCTACTACACATCACTGGCAGATGGGAAAGTGGGAGAGATTCCTGGCCATCTTAAGAACAGAAATAAATTGGAAGTTTGTCTATTTCATCCATTGCTCCAGGCTACTACATACAAGTGGAAATACTTGGCAAAATGGATAAGTGGATCGTAACACATCAGCATGTTGGTAAAGGACCCATCTCCTACTCCAGCTGAAATAAGGAAAATATCCGTTTTTGCAACGGTTTACATTCAATTAAGTGGCGTTTAAATGTGGTCGCTATTGCATCATAGGAATCACAGCAGCCAATTTGCACACAACAAGCTCCCATAAACAGCAATATGGTAATGACCAGTTGCTCTATTTCTGATATGTTGATTGAGATATAAATATTGAACACGACACAATGGTAAAACTTCCCTGCTTTTTTTTCAGAGAGTTGCAGGGAGTTCTGTATGGGCGGCTGAGTGCCTCTACTGGAAAATGGCACCACTGACAAAGCAGCACTCATTCAGTACGGCGCTAGGAATTGTCTGCGTGGATTATGGACTTAAATCGCCAGAATGGGCTGACACCCTTAACATACTAATGACGGACCGAGGCAGCTGTCCCTGAGCTAAGGCTGACACCAAAATCAGCAGTCGGTACAGATGGGAGGCAGAACCCCTGTGCGGTTTGGTAATGTCCAAAAATTGAATCCAACCTCTAGAAGGGGATTATCAGTGGCCGATAGGGTGTTGCAAGGAGCAGGGGATGCTGGCTGTGTAGTAATCCTTCAACAGAAAGAGACATTGCCCAGTGTAATAGGGAATATGGATGCTGAAAAGTAATATTGTGCTACAGGAGACTAGAGGAGAAAAGAGCAGGAATAATTACCTGGTGTGTTCAGGACCTCTAGAAGGCAGAGGAACAAGGCAGCAAAGTGACCCAGATGCTTCATGATGCTCGTGGTTTATCCTTCTCAGGTAGAACAGGAACAATGACTATTATAGTCATGTGGAAGCCAATTAGCTGACAGGATGTGGTCGCTTGTCTACAAGCAGCCACAGCCTTGATAACAAAACTATGTGGGAGGCTGACGAGGGAGATTTTCAATTTCACAGTTTAGAAAGCAATCTTATACAACACAGCAACTCCCATTCAATTGGTTCAGAATTATTCAGACGTCAAGCAGGAAAGCACAGCTGGTAAGACTGCATCCAGATTTTGGGTGTTCATCTGTTTCCTATTTGGTGCCCTGTTGAGATTTTATGAATATTTCACCCTTTAGGATGAGGGATATCCAGTAAGGAAACCAGTATCTCACTAAACCCTCTCAGACAGTCAACAATGTGGATTATCAGCAATAAATTCCCTTTCCACTGTCCACGTCAAACACTCTCAGGACAGATACATCACAGGGTTAGATACAGAGTAAATCTCCCTCTACACAGTGCCCATCAAACACTCTCTGGACAGGGACAGCATGGGATCAGATATAGATTAAAGTTCCTTCCATAGTGTCCCCATCAATTACTCCCAGAACAGGCACAGCATAGGAGTTACGTGGCAGAAGTTAGGGTTCAGAGGTCAGGGGGCAGGAGTGCGTGCATGCAGCATGTGATCAGGATGTAGGGAGGTATGGGCTGGAGATCGCCATGCCTTTCCACTTCCCTCCAACAAAGGCTGGATCTGGACCAATCACGAGTAGCCTGGTACGATTAGTGGTCTCTGATTGGCTGAAAGCTCTTGGGAATGGGCTACACACCCTGCCTGAGAAAGTTCTGCAATTTAACATCCCGGATGGATCTAGGACTCTAGCAAGAGGCCTCCTACTGCCCTTTGTATACTTTAGTTTGTCGGGGCTCCTGGAGAGCAGGCGGTAGGTCATGGGTGCCAATAGATTTTATTGCTGAGGTCAGGCCCCATTGCTATAATGTTACATTCCAACTGTTCTGTCAACCATAGTTCAGTTTGGAGCACTCTGCGCCTGTGGCCAAAGGCTGTGGGTTCAAGTCCCATCCACTATACAGCAGAAACTCCAGTGCAGTACTGAGGGAGAGTTGACCTGTTGGAAGTGCTGCCTTTTGAATGAGATGTTGGACTGAAGCCATTTCTACCCTTTCAGGTGGAGATAGCACTATTTCAAAGAAAAATTGGAAAGGTATCTCCAGTGTCCTGACCAACATTTATCTTTCAATCAAGGTGACCAAACCAAATGCTGTGATCATTGCCTCATTGCTATTTGTGGAGTTTTCCTGTACAATTTGACTGTTGTGTTTAAGAGCATAGACATAGGAGTGAAGAAGACCATTCAACCCATTGAATCTGCTCTGCCACTCAATGAGATCATGGTTGATCTAATAAACCTCATCTCCACTCTTCTGCTTTTTCCCCATAGCCCTCAATTCCTATACTGATTAATGATCTGTCTACCTCAGCCTTGAATATACTAATGACCCAGCCTCAGCAGCCCTCTGTAGTAAAGAATTCCACAGATTCTCTACCCTCAGAGAGCAGAAGTTCCTCCTTACCTATTTCTTAAATGTGCAACCCTTTATTTTGAGATTATGCCCTCTTGTCCTAGACCCCACATGGGAAACAACTTTTTCACATGTATATTTCAAGATGTTTGCCTCTTATTCTTCTATATTCCAAAAAGTAAAAGTCCTAACTGTACAACTTCTCTTCATAAGACAGTCCCGCCATACCTGGACAAAGACTCTCAAATCTCTCTTTCTCCATTTAAATAATATTCAGCTCCTCTATTCTTCCTGCCAAAGGGCATAGCCACTCATTTCTCCTTATTATATTCCACCTGCTAGACTTTTGCCCACTCACTCAACCTATCTGTATCCCTGTGCAGACTTGTTGTCTCACCCTCAGCATTTGCCTTCCCAGCTATTTTTGTGTCTTCTGCAAACTTGGTTATAATACATTCACTTGCCTCATCCAAATCATGAACATACATTGTAATAATTGTGGCCCCAGCACTGATCCCTTTGGCACTCCATTAGTTACAGGTTGCCATCGTGAAAGTATCCTCTTATCCCAACTCTCTGTCTTCTATTAATTAACCAATCCTCTCTCCATGCTAATTTACTATCTCCAATGCCTTGGTTCTTAAGTAGCCTAATGTGTGATACCTTATCAAGTGCCTTCTGAATTGTGTCTTGTACAGTTTTAGCAAAACCTCCTAACTTTTATACTCCATTCCCTTGGAAATAAAGGCCCTCATTCCATTTGCATACCCTATTACCTACTGAACTTGGATACAAGCTTTTTGTGATTCATAGAGGAAATCTCCTAAATCCCTCTGTTTCATAGCTTTTTGCAGACTTTCTGCATTTAAATAATATTCACCTTCTCTCATTCTTCTTGTCATAGTGCATAACCTCACATTTTCTCAGATTATGATTTCAAAAGTACTTCAATGGCTGTAAAATCAGGTGCTTATGAAGGTGCTATATAACTGCAGCCTTTCTTTCATTCCTGACTGCTAAACTGGGTGTGAAGATTGAGAAACTGGGCCACTTGTTTGTTATACCCAATCACATCCTCTCAGATCCTTGGAGGAGATAGCAGAGTAAATTTACTGACAAACGTTTGATGAAAGCAATAAGGCAGAAACAGTACAGTGTTTCAGTTACTCTAATTTTAACTGGGACACCATCTGTGTGAACAGTACAGAGGCCTTGAATTTCCTCAATTGCTTTCAGGAGCCAGTGTGTAGTCTGTCAACCAGATTCTAAGTTTGCTTTGAGGTAACAATGTGGGCAAATGGAAGCGGTTTCAATGAGAGGGCGTTTTGGAGCTATAATTGATTTGGATGTACAGCTTATCTATGTATCTTCCAGCTTTTCATCAATTCTTCCATTTGTTTAAAAACCCATCCTTCCATCTTTCTATTCCTCTATCCTTCCATCATTTCAACTTTCTATCATTTGGCCCCTTCAGCCATTAGCAATCTTCCATTTCCATCCTTCAACCATCCATCTATCCATTTTCTGTCCATCTCTCCATCTGTCCATCAATTCCTCTTTCTGTCAAGCCACCCATTCTTTTTCCCCTCATCAAAACATTTGTCTACCTCTCGATTCATCTGTCGAGTCCTCCATCATTCTATCCATTGGTCCATTTGCCCAGCTAGTCAGCTATTCAACAATTTCTCCACCCATCTATCCATTTATTTAACACCTCTTCTCTCAAACCCCTCAGTCAGGAACATGACCAGAAACGTACTGAGCATATCACTCACAATGTATAACCTCCCTCATAGTTCTCACCTTCAGTAACCAGTAATCCAACCTATGCTAAGTAATGGATTCTCTTACTCATAAATGTGGAACCTAGTCCTCAAAGTAATAGCGTTCGAAGATATTTATTGGCATTCATAAGGATTAAGTTCATAATGGAAACTATTATTCTTACTAATAATCACATCTATAAAATTAACAGCCCAGAATGTGCTGTGGAAATGAAACTGTCAGTGCTTAGTATCGAAACTCCACTAACAGCAACTTCAGGAGTCTGCATATGTGCAATATAATGCAGAAATTGAGAACAAAAACAGAAGTTGCTGGAAAGGCTCAGTAGGTCTGGCAGCATTTGGGAAGAAAAATTAGAGTTAACTCTCCCTCAGAACTGGAAGTTGCTTGCAGTGACTCTGAACTCTTCCAGAAGGAGCACTGTTGTGTAATTACACTGACCAGAATTTCTATGATTATGCTCTTAGGCTGGCTGTAAAGACGATGGCCTACTAAGTTCATAATTACTGTTAAACAGTCTCACTGGTTAAGAAGTAATTTCAGATGTTTTCTTTGACAAAAACATTAAGATAAGAAATTCAATATAGTTTTCATTTTAAAAGAGTTTGTCGATATATTTTAGTTTGCATCTTGATCCAAATATAATCATTTATTCCACTGGCAGAAAGTTAAAATTAAAGGAACTAAATGCTTTTAGCCTCCTGGTTTGCTGTCTGTGAGCATAATTAAGTGCACCTGACTGTTTGCCCTGCTCTTTGGTTTCTTGTGCTGCACATCCAGAGACCCTTGACTTGATGTCAGATTTTTACGTTTCATCAGTCCATGGCACAGAGATTGCTTTGTGGACAGCTTTCTTTGTGGTCGCCTGTTACTTCATTGCTGAATATAAACTGGATTAATAAGAATTTAACGATTTCGACATGCCCCTATATCTCCATAACACTTATCTGCCGGAACATCCCTTAGGAACTCTTGTTCAGAGCGCTCACTTGCATTAACACAAATAGTGACTCCCTTGATCAGACTCACCCACTGTAACAATCTTAGTAACTCTCGCCCACAGCACTCACATTTGATAATACCCAGTACTTCAACTACTGAAATGTAAACATTACAGGTAAAGAGTCAAACATCATTGAACATGAGGTTCATTTTATTACATTGTAACTACTCAGTGAGCAGCAAGCTCAATAAAAATATGTGTTTGTAGAAAGGTTTTGAGCTGCAAATAATATGTATGTAACACACTCAGCAACGACACTGGGTCTACACCCAATGATCTTGCTACTACCTTCTCAACATCATGTTTACGTACTGCATTTCCTCAGTACAGGGAAGCACTTGACAATCTGTATTGCTCAAGCCCATTCCTCCACCTCTTCAAAATGGTTGCACTCTTTGTGCTAATGGTGCTCCCTTACTGGTGTTTGGAACAGAATGTCCTCTACAATATCTTGTAGTTGATAAATGGTTCTCACAGGAGTATCATTTATGTTATGGTCCTTAGTACCTTTTAGCTGTTGGCATTGGACATGTTGGCACAGCAGGTTTGAGTATGTTTCGTGTTCTTTCCTTCATGTAGGCTTGTGTTTTGACTCCTCAACCCTTTGATAAAGTCATCAGCTGTCCTCAATGTTTGTTCAGTATTTTCTTGTTGCACTATTTGTCCAGAGTGAGCCGTATATTCTTATCTCTCAGGAAGATATATCGCCCTGTACGCTTCAAATGAAATAGATGCAGCTAGTGATGATCTCTCCCCAGTCCAGGTTATCACTCTACACTGGCCTTTATTGATTGAGAATATCACACATAGCAGTGACAAGAATGTACAGTTCGGTTGTGGAAATAAGTGTGGTTTCCCTGGCCATGCCTTGAAGATTACCACTTTGAGTTGCTTCTTGTTTGGTTTTTACCAGCCATCGTACAACAGCGCAGAACCACCCAGAGTCACATGGCAATTGGGAGTAACTGGGCATAGAGCAGGCATTCAATAGTAAAAGCACAGAGCCAGATATTCCTGTCCACACTGAGGGACTGTGGTGAATCAGTCGTCGACATGTTTTGACATTGGTCAAATGTGTGAATTGAATGTTACTGAGACAGAGATTGCACTAGCAGATATTTTACAAGATCAATAAGCTAACAGATTTAGTGATCACTGAAGTAGGACATCTCAGGTAGTAAGGGGGGTGGTTATGGTGGTTATAGAATGATCACATGAACTGTAGATGAAGAAATGAAGAACATCTGATCACTCCACAATGCTGCTACTTCCGTACGTTTATGTAAATAGTATCGTCCTTCATCTGAGACGTAAAAAGAAAGATACAATCAATCATTTACTGTGTCAGGGCAAAGTACAAGTTTGGTTTAGTGTATCAGTTGTTATGGAGACCAGGTAGGGAAGCTGGCTGGTCAAAAATGGGAACGTGATGAGAAAAACAAAAGCACAAAGGCCCAATCAGTAAGTACGAGTGTACAATGAGGAAGACTGTTCCTCTGATGTCTTTAGGTTACAAAAGACAAGTTTGATGAAAGGTGTGTGATTTATACATAAATATCATTTTATTAGAGTTTGGATTTCAAACTAGTGTTGTATTCATGTTGACCTACTTTTGTGAAGGGGTTTAAAATTAATCAGGTCAGTCTTTCTGGAACCATGATTTTCTAAACCAGCATGTATCATAAAGGGCAAGTGAATGCAAGGACTCTTGGAGTGTTAATGGAAGTTTATTTTGTTGGGGTTTACAACACAAGAGTGAAAGCCTTAAACCATTAGCAGTTGCAGGATCTACGATGAGCAAGTTTTGTTTTCATTCAATAGATTTTAGGTTCACTTTGAAGGAGAGTTACATGGGGTCAGAGAAACTATAATCTCTCCTTGGAAAAGGAGATTGCGGTTAGGGAATAAGTTACTCAGTGGAAGTGTGTAGCCTATGAAACTTTCTGACTAGAAACCTGCATTGGTTATTCAAAACTGAGAAAAATTAAACTCTTCGTTGTGTGTGTTTTCAAGGAAAAGTCTTCATGGGTCATAGGAGAGGAACTATGAAGAAGCAGTTAAGTCAAGCCTACCAATTGGACAGAGAAGGAAAATTTCTCTGGATTTTGATTAATTGTAAAATGATGGGATTTTGTTTTACCATTTTTTTGAGTCATAGAGTCATGCAGCATTGAAACAGACCCTTCAGTCCAACCAGTCCTTGCTGACCATGTTCCCAAACCAAACTCGTCCCACCTAACTGCGTTTGGACTCCAGATCTTTCCTTCATACTGCATTATGTATAGCTAGTTTGGTATTTAATATTTTATCTTTATTTATTTTGTGTAATAAACTCCTGTTTTCTGTTAAAACCAGTTTTGTAGCCCAGTGTGTTTATGTGTCACTGATAGACCACCACACTAAATCTAAACAAAATATGAAATATTGAATTTCATTCTGGGTTCTGATTTGTCCAGTAGTAACATCAACCAGGATCATTATACAGGCAGGAAAGGGATAGATTGCAAGTCACTGCACTGCTTGGAATTGGTTCAGCATTAGTGAACAAATTTTTCATATTGTCAGACAGGGTCGGGGTTGGGGACCATGTAACACTGACAAATATTAAAGGACTATGTAATGGAGGAATGAATGAACAAGAACGTAGTAAGACATGGAAAGATTAACACCAGGAGACTACGAGAGTAGACATCAGTTTTCAATGTCTTCTTGCCAGAGATAAACTCACAACTGAATATAAACTCATTTGATAATTTTTAGCTAACTCTAAAATGAATGTGTGGGATATACTGGGAGCTTTAGTGTTAGGGATATGTGGTAGGGGGTTATCAAAGGCCAGTGCAGAATAAATTCTTCAGGTACATACCTTGTGTTTACAGTACAACAACGTCAAGGATGTGCTGTACAGGAGCAGTAGTGCAGCAAGTACGATAAGAATTATAGTTGGCAAAAAACCCCCAGTGGCTTGAACATCTGAAAGAGAAGACATCCCAGTGTAATCCCCAGACTCCAAGATTCCCAGTAGGAATAGGGATTAAATACACAGTCTCTGTGAAAGGGTGGTTTGCTGGAAAGGTACAGCGTGTCTGTGGAAGGGTAGAGAGTCAGATGGAAAACAATGCCCCTGAGAAAACATGGGGAGCGAAGTGGGACACAGCTTCTGGATGTATAGAGTAAACATTTGAAACTTTTTAGATGGGTTACAGTGCCTAGGGCAGGTGGTTGGATGGAGTACAGTCTCTTACCAAAAGGATTTGGAATTGAATTTTGTACAGTTTCTCTATGAAAGGACAGAAAGCTGGAGGCAGTATGGAGGAGGCTAGGAAGACGATGGAAAGGCAGTACTGATAGGGAATTCTTTAGTTAGGGGAACAGATAGGTGTTTCTGCAGTGACTCCAAGATAGATTTTTGCCTCCCGGATGCAAGGGTCAAGGATGTCACAAAACTACTGCAGGACATTTGCCTGGGGGAGGGCAAACAGCCAGAGGTCATGGTTCACATTGAGACTAATGACGTCGGTAGGAAGGGTATGTGGTCCTGCAATCGGGCTGAGTAGGAAATCAGCATGCAGGACTCTTAAATAATAATCTCCAGATTACTCCCAAAGTCATATGCCAGTGAGTACAGGAATGGGAAGAGAAAGCAGAATGATGCTGGAAAACTGCTATAGGAATGAGAGATTTAGATTCCCCTGACATTGGTACTGGCTGTTGAGGAAATGACCCCTGCAAAATCCAGAAGGTTTGCATCTGAACAAAGTCAGGACTGAGTTCCTTGCAGAGCATTTGCTACAACTGTTGGGGAGGTTGTAAACTAGCTCAGAAGGGCTGTGGGAACCAGTGGAGAATATTAGAGAGTGATACCATTGATGCACAAAATGCTGGGAGAGGCAATTAGCTCTAAAATAGAGAATAGTAAGTTAATAAATAGAGTCAGAATACAGTAGAAAGTAATGAAGGCTAAATCAGGGTTGAACTGCAAATGTGTGAATGCAAAGCGTATAACTGATCAGGTTGGGGAATTACAGGCACAGATTGTCTTGTGGGATTATGATGTGTGGTGATAACAGGGATCTAGCTCAAGGAAGGACAGGACTAGATGTTAAATATTCCTGATTACAAGTTATTAAGAAAAGATAGGAAAGGAAATTAGGAAAAGGCATGGTGTCTTTGGTTAAGGAGAGCATTTCAATACTGAGAAAGAGAATATCTCAGAGGGCTCAAGGACAGTATCAATTTATTTACAGACCATAGGATATAGGAGCAGGACTAGGCCATTCGGCTGATAGAGCCTGCTCTGCCATTCGATCATGGCTGACTTTGTTTCCCAACCCCATTCTCCCTGTAATCTTTAATCTCCTTACTTATCAAGAACCTATCTATCTCTGCCTTAAATACATTCAATGACTTGGCCTCCACAGACTTCTGTGGCAATGAGTTTCACAGATTTACCATTCTCTGGCTGAAGAAGTTTCTCCTCACCTCAGATTAAAAGGGTCATCCTCTCACTCTGAGGCTGTATCCTTGGATCCTAGTCTTTCCTATTAATGGAAACGTCTTTTCCATGTCCACGCTATCCAGTCCTCCCATTATTCTGTAAGGATCAATCAGATCTCCCCTCATCCTACGAAACTCCATTGAGTACAGACCCAGCATCCTCAACTGCTCCTCGTATGACAAGCCCTTCATTCCCAGGATCAATCTTGTGGACCACTCCAAGGCCAGCACATCCTTCCTTTGAAACAAGGCACAATACTGCTCACAATATTCCAAATGCAGTCTGACCAGAGCCTTATACAGCGTTAGTAGTACATCCCTGTTCTTGTATTCTAGCCCTCTCAAAACATTGTGTTTGCCTTCCTAACTACCAAATGAATCTACATGATAACATTAGGAAAATCCTGAACCAGGACTCCTGAATCCCTAGAGCATAAGGCATACAACACAAGAACAGGTAGGAACTTATATATGACACTGGTAAGACCTCAGCTGGAGCATTGTTTACAGTTCTGTGCACCACACTATAGGCAGGTTGGAAATAGCTTAGAGAGAGTTCAGAAGAGGTTGAAGAGAATGTTATGTCAGTTATGAGGTAAAATTTGAGAAGTTGTGACTGTTTTTCTTGGAGGAGAGAAGGCTAAGAGGAAATTTGACAGAAGTTTTCAAAATCACGATGGGCCTGGATAGAGTAGATAAGACGAATTGTTCTCATTCATAAAAAGATGGAGAACCAGAGGGCACAATTTTGCAAAAGGATTAAATGCGAGTTGAGAGAAAACTTGTTAATTGCAGTAAGTGGGTAGGGGATAAAATTCACTGCTTGGGAGTGTGGTGGTGGCAGGTTTAATTGAGGCATTCAAGAGGACATTGGTTGGCCATTTAAATAAAAACAGTGTGCAGGAGAAAGGTGGGAGAATGGCACTAAGTTAAACTGATCAGAGAGCTGGTGCAAACCCAATGGCTGAATTGGTTTCCTTCTCTACCATAAAAGTTCTGTACTTCTGTGATACATGCAAATTGTTGGGAAATAAGATGGGGGACAGTGTCTGTGTAAAAGAGTGAGGAATTGGATGAGGAGCAGAAGATACTGAATAGGTCAAGGAGAAGGAGGGGGTAATTCAGTTATAAGAAGAGTTTACAATTGATGAAAAAGAAATATTGAATAATCTATCTATATTTAAAGTGTTGATAAGGCACAGGGACTGGAAGAGATGTATCCAAGGATATTAAGGGAAGTGACAGTGGGAGTTGCAGAGGCACTGGCTATAATTTCTCAGTCTTAGATAGAGGGCGGTGCCAGAGGGCTGGAGAATTTATTGGGGTGTGATTGGTGGGAATATGGAGTAATCGGATCAGCAATGATCTTATTGAATGGCAGAGGAGGCTCAAGGGGCTGAATGGCCTACTTCTGCTCTTCATTCATATGTCCTATGTTCTCATTATTTATTTAATCAAACTCTTTCATGAATTTGAGCACCTTCTATTAAATCTCCTTCAGTTTCCTAAGGAAAACAATCCTGGCTGCTCCAGTCTCTCTACATGATTCAAGTCCCTATCCGTGATTCCACTTGTGTCATTCTTTCCTGTGGCCTTTCTCTGGCCTTGACCTCACCATGAAGTGAGGTGCCCAAAATTGGATACACTCCTCTACTGGAGTCACCCAGTGCTTTATAAATATTCAGCATAATGCCATTACTTTTGTACTTTAAGGCTCTGTTTTTAAAAGCAAATATTGCAGATTCTTTTTGGACTGCAGATTTCCCAAGTTGTGTTATTAACTTCAAAGACTTGTGTATATACATCCCAGGTCTCTCTGTTCTTGCAACCCCTTCAAATTGCACACTCATTCTTCCAAGCAAAATCCACCGTTTAACATTCTTCTGCAATCAACCTCACCTGCTATGTGGTGTCCTGGCTTATAAGCCTGATTGTGTTCTCCTGAACTCTGTCACAAATAATATTGACTTTTATAGGATCTGCACATCTTGACTTTAATCCCTGTATCCCTGGTCCCAGTCATAAATATATGTTATAAAAATGCAGTGTTCATAATACTGACCCTGGGGCATATTTCTCTTCAATCTGTAGGGTGAGTTTTCTGCTATCTTACCTCCAAGTGGAGTTGGATATGGTTCTGATTTTAACTCACTTAAATCTCTTTCACTCACTTGGAGTTAAAATCCAATGAACAAGTGTGTAAGGAGTTTGTGGAGTAACGGTGTGTCTCCTGCACTATGTTGTTCTAGGTTTCTGTGTTGCTGTTCAGTGAGTTGGCAAGACTGTAGTAATTGCAAGTTGTCCACAGAGGCCCTCAGTAAGTTATGTAATATTTAAATCAAGGATGGTAACGGGTGTATGTACTTCAGAGCAATATCACATACACCTCAGAGTGAATCAAGGAGAGGGGACAGGCCATCTTATGAGTGTGTGTGAAGAGGGCAGGGTCTTGGCTGGCTTGGTTCCACTCCATTCTGAAGGCACACTGAGTGCAGAAGCGGCCTTTCTGAAGCTAAGGATCTCACCATGGATTGGGAATTGGAGCTGGGAATCAGTGTGTGCACAGCTGAAGTGGACACTTATGAAGGAGCCTCCCAGTGTTTTGCTGAGGTATAAAGGAAGCAAGTTAACCTGAGCACTCACCTTCAGGACAGGTGATTGCCTGGTTGATGTAGATGATGGTCCATTGCCCAGCGCTCTCATGAAACGGCGGTGGATGTGTCTTCAAAACCTGACAGATGTACCTGTCTGTGTCAGTCACATTGAGGCCCCGGATGGTTATCGACACGTTATTCTGACTCAGCGAAACCTGGCAGTGGTACAGGCCCTTTCTCACCGAATTTATAATTGTGCCATTGATGAAGGAAGTTGTACAAACCTCGGTGTCTTTATTCTGCATGCCCTTATACAGGACGACTTGGAATTCTTCACCCATTTGACGGCCATCAAACCCACATGCCAGGCTGGCCTCTCCACTATGGTTGGCCTTCACAAAGTGTAGCTTGAAGATGCCCATGTTTGACCCTATGAAATAATGTGAAGAAGTTTCATGATTGAAAGCTCTCTTTCTACATCTGGTGATTTGGACACCACTGGCAAAGCTGACAATTCTAGACCATCCCTTAGCCTCTTTTGAGGAGGTGGTGATAAGCTGCTGCCTTGAACCATTGTAGCCCATGTGGAGCTCCCACTGGCTGGAGGAGGAGAGAGTTACAGGCTATTGACCCAGTGATGATGAAATTACGGTAATGCTTTTCCAAGTTGAAATGGTGTGTGACTTGTTGGGCTGGCGTTTCCTTGCAGTTGCTGCCTAATCCTTTTCAATGATTCATGTCCTGTGCTTGGATATTGCTGTCGAAGGAGTCATGGGTTGCATTTTGTAGATTGCAAACACTCCAGCTATGATGCCTTGGATGGGGTGCCCTTTGTCCGAATTTGTGTCAGAACTGCAACTTCAGAAACATCATGATCAACTAGACTGTCAAATTTGGGATTTTAATGTAAGTGGAAGGAACAGAAGAATGTTGTGGTTAGATTGGGGAAATGAGGGTGGGGAGTATTGGGACATGCTCAGAGATAGTCTTGTCAGTGATTGGGATCTCAGGAGTAAAGAGATTATGTGAGATGCAAGTTCAAGAGGATGGCTGTGAATCTGACAAAAACATTTCTGTGGAGGAAGAAGTGAAGTTACAGGAGAGAGGACAATAGGAGCTGAGATGGAGGCAAACAGGACTCATATTAGGTAAAGTGAGTTGACCAACATTTAGCAGATGGAATACAATGTCGGTAACAGTGAGGTTGAGGAAAATAGAGAAGCAGAATATTATTTCAGTGGAGACAGACTGTGGAATACTATGGTGCAGAGGACTCTGGATGTTCTTGAACGTGAATCACAAAAGGTTATCTTGCAGGTAGAGAACGAAATTAGGAGGGCAAATGGAATGTTGGGCCTTATTACAAGGGCGATGAAGTGTAAGTGAACGGAAGTCTTGCTTCAGTTGTACAGTGCTTTGGTGAGATCACATCTAAAATACTGTGTACAATTTTTGCCTTCTCACTTGAGTGGGGCTAAACTTGCATTGCAGGCAATTCAGAGAAGGTTCTGTAAGGTAATTCCTGGGATGAAGATGTTGTCTTATGAGGAAAGGTTGAGCATATGAATCTATACTTATTCGAGTTTTGAACAATGCAAAGTGACCTTATTGAAATATACAAGATGCCGGGAGGTGTGTTTTAACTGAGAAAGGAGTGACAGATGGCTCTGACCTCTCAGTTATCAGACAAGAATTGCCCTTTTACCCTTGGACAAAGGTCTGTCACATGAAGGCCTGGAATCTGCTGCTGATGGCAGAAAGCCTGGGATGTGGTGGTGTCTTTAAAATAATACTGCCCTGGCACAGTGGCATGCCTTGTCCAACTTGCACTAGAATACTAAAGGTGAATTTAGGATTGACAAGTCTGGTTGAATGCCTTTCTGTGGCTTTTAGTTCATGACCTCCTGCCTCCACTCTCCCTTTGATCTCTGCATGGACATGCTCATTGCATACCATCTTTTGCAACCAATGAGAAATCAACATATTCCTCGTGACTGAACTGGATGGGTCTTGACTCTCTAAAACTCTTCATTTCCAACTCAACAACAACAAGAACTTACATTTGTATAGAACCTTTAACTGAATGAATCCTCACAAGGTGCACCTCAGGAGCATTATTAAGCAAAGGGAAGTGGGAAGGTGGAGGGAGAGAATTTAAGAGATTAGGTCTGAGGTAATGGAAGGTATGACCTCCAGTATTAAAACAATTAAGATTGGAGATACACAAAAGGCCAGAATTAGAGGAGTGAAGATATTTTGGAGGGTTGTGGGGCAGTTGTGATCAAGATATTGAGGGTCAGAACCACACTTAAAAGCAAACGTGGAAATTAAAAATTGAGACTTTGATTCAGCGACAGTGGGTGTCAGTGAGCACAGGACTAATGGCTGACCGAGTATTGTTGAAACATTTAGGATAACCTTAAGTTTTCAGTGGTAGAATGTAGGAGGTTGGCCAGGAGTGTGTTGGAACAGTCTAGAGGTAATGAGGGTTTCAGCAGCAGATGAGCTGAGGCAGGGGGAATCAGGAAATGTTACAGAGGAGGAAAACGGTGGTCATAGTGATAGCACAAATATCCAGTCAGAAGCATACCATAGCATTAAATGTGACATCAAGTTTGGATAGATTGATTTCATCTCAGACAGTTCCCAGGAGAAGGATAGATTCACTTACTATAGAAGAGTTTGGAATGTGAACCAAAGAAAGGCTTCAGGATTTTAACCTCAACTCTACAGTCCTGCAGACATCTGAGAATCTTTCATCCAAGAATTAGGAAGATTGAGGATAAGCTAATCTGTTTTAGTGCTAGGTTTAATAATTGAATACTTTGAACAAGGCAGATGTGCAGAAGTTGCTTTTTGAGCCAACCTGTCCAGTTCACTGATGGCACTGGTGTAGAGTTGGATTGTTTTTTGCCTGGTTCAATCTCCTACCTCAATGCAATTAGTCAATAATGGCGTTTCTAGTACCCAGAATCCTCTGTACTCTATCCATGTGGCCTTATAGGTGCAGAGAGCTTTAGCTCATTGAAGTTTCTCTGGCATCAATGCCCTGTAATGCCTCATGCCAAGAGTCACATTTGAGTGTTGACTGTGAAGATATTACTCCACAGAAGGCATTAGCACCAAGCTTGGTTGCATCTTTGCCTCACATGTGAATCTGTTGGGTTTTCACTGAGATCCTACAGCCCAGCCAAAGAATGGTGAGTTGGATTATAGAGGATCTAGTATTGTTATGGCTGAAACTAAGAGTTGGCACAGATAGGAACATTGAGATAATGGTCAGCTATTGAATCCCTTGAAACTTTACCCGCCTTTCAGTCAGATTATAACTAATCTGTATGTTCACTCCATGTATCCTTCAATTCTCTTAACTAACCAAATGGTATCAATTTCAATTTGAAATTCTTCCGAGCCTCACCATTCTTTTGGGGATCAAGTCTTGGCTTTGTTTTTATCCCGATATTTACTTGACAATGCCTTTTATATTGAGCCAAGGGGTGGGAACGTTTCCGGTTTTGTGCGATAGGTGAGTGAGGAAATTTGGAGCTCATTTTTAAGTCAGCAAGTGTTTGGGACACAGGCCAGTTGTTGAATGGATGGCCAGTAATCTGGTATCGAAGCAGAGTAATCTCTATCCCAGGATTCTGGCTCATAACAAAAACCATGAACTAACCATGAACAAAGATTGTAAACAGGAAGCCCAGAACTGCCTCCTGCTCAGCTGCGCAGGTGCATTGCTACTTCCTTTCTAACAATGTCAGTTCTTGGGCTCATTGCTGTGGTTCCTGTCTGTGGCTTCATAGCCTCATGGGCTGGATCCTCTTGAAAGATTCAGATCCAGATGTGGCATGCTGTGCATTGAGCTGAACTGTTCAATATGGGCCCATTAGATTAGTGCATCAGTGAGGGGCAGTCAGTAAAGAAAGGGAATGACTGTGAAGGAGTCAGTTGAAATGGAAGGAAATTAGGTTGATGCTGTTTAATAAAAATGTACTTGACCATCTACCACCCAAAACCTCCTGACCTATCATCAATTTCCTTTTCATTTCTCAGCCCTTGATGGTGTTGGTGTCTCCCATCTCCATGCTTGAATTTTTCCAATCAAGTTTCCAAGCTGGTTCACTTATAAACAGCTTTTAACAATGTCATAGATGTTATCCTCTGTGACTGCAACCCATGAATACATTTTCCCTTTTCATAGTCTCCTGTTCCCTTTGACATGGTTAACGCTTTTCTTCAATGGCTTTCCTTCACTGTGCAGAGCAATTGGACATCCTTTACCAGGTTTCACATCCTCAGATAGTTTTGGTTTCTTTGTGGGCATCACTCGTTCGGACCAGTATTGATTGTCTATCTATGCAGATGGGTGCGGTTTCAACAACATTCAAGAAGTTTGACACCACCCAGGATAAAGTCATCGGCTTGATTGACACCTCATCCATCACTGTCCATATTCACTGCCTTCACCACCGATGCACACCTTGCCCTTTTTCTATTCCCCATCCACATTCCCCCTCAGTGGCATCATCCATCCACAACAAAAGGTGTCTTCTCTTGTCCTTGACCTATGATTCTTCCCCATTGTGGCTAACAGGGTCCCTGATTATGTTCAGCGCATTTTCCACACTTTTGTTCTCACCCCTTCCCCTCCCTTCCAGAGTCACATTAGGGCTCTTCTTGTTCTCAATTTCCACCCCACCAGCCTCAGTATTCAATGGTTCCTTTTCCACCATTTCCACCACCTCAAGCATAATGTCAATATTAAACACATCTTCCCCTCCCCTCCTGTGTTAACATTTTGAAGAGATTATTCCCTCTCTTATACCCTGATCCAATCTGCAGTCACCCTCAGCACCCTGTTCCCTTTCTGTGCAATTACAGGAAGTACAAGACCAGTCCTTGCATCTCCTCTCTCCTCACCCTCTAAGGCTCCAATGGATGTTCAGGCATTTTTTTATAGTTTCTTCAATCCAGGCTGCTGTAGTTACTATTCACAGTGTGGTCTCCTCTACACTGGGGAGACTAAACACAGATTGGGTGACCATTTTGGAAAATACTTCCATTTAACCCGCAAGCATGATAATTAGCTTCTTGTGGCCTGTCATTGAATTGTCCATCTTGCAGTGACACTGATTTTTCTGGAGAAGATTGGAGAATCATACAGTCGTAGAATCATGGAGTCATACAGCGTAGAAGCAGACGCTTCGGTTCAACTCATCCATGCCGACCAGATCTAGACTTGATCTCAACTGATCTAGTCCCATTTGAGCATTTGGCCCATACTCCTCTAAACTCTTCGTATTCATGTACCCACCTATATGCCTTTTAAACATTGTAATATTCTTTATCCCATCCCCCTCAATCTGTCTCCTACTCTGGCTCTTTATCGCCTTCCCCTTACTCCATATCCCCCTCTGTTTCCCTCAATCCCATGTCACCCACTGGGCACCCACCCTCCTGCTGCTGGGAAGATTTCCTCCCTCACTGACTCAGTCAAAACCAACCTCACCTCGTGATTCTGAACACCTCGATTCAATCTCACCCACCCCCAGTCCTCTCTGCTCCCAGGAGAATATTGCCACTTTCTCCCAGTCTCCTTGCAGACAGAAGACTGGGATCACGGAGAGGGAGGGTGCCCCTGTACAAAGGGTGACTTTGCTCAAACGTTTGCCACTTCCTTGAACAGGATATAGTTCCGACAGGGCAAGCCAAGCTGAGGGCAAATGGCAACTGTGACCGAACCGTTAATATGGGTAAACTGCACCTTCCACAGACTAGTTTTGCATCTCTTCTCTGAACTGCTTTCAAAATATTCACATCCTTCCTTAAATAAAGAAGCCAATACCACACGATGTTCCAGATGCCATCTCAAATGATTACGAGGGGGAGATGACCAAATTGAATGTAAAATTGGTTAGAAAGGAGGAAGAGAACTCTGGGACATAGAGTAATCTCCCAGGTGGTTGGCAATGTGTCATGCTGTCCATGGAGTTCTGGTCTGGGATTGTTCCTTGTGAACATTGATGATCTAGATCTAGAGGAGTGGTGTCCAAAGTTGTGGACATTACAGCAGAGATTTTGGACAATCCTAAGGACCAAAGGAAGATTTAATGGGGTATGGAACGGGCAAGAAAGGTCAATGTCAGTAGATGTGAGGCAGATTATTTTCCATAAAAAGGGAAAAAGTCTAGGCAACACAGAATAGCAGAAAGATTTTGGCAGCTTAGGTTGATGAGACTTTAAAGCAGCATTCCAAGTCTATAGGCAAGAGATTTATTTCAATGTAAAAATTGAGGTAATAGATATGAAATCTTATAAAGGGTACAATGGTATTACTGCTTGCAGTTTTGGGCTGTGCGCCATACAGAGAATGTTGACAATAATGAGAGTTCAGCAGAGATTAATTAGGATAAAGAGAAACAAAAAGTGCTGGAGAAACTCAGCAGATCTCGCAGCATCTGAGAGAAGACAAAGTTAATATTTCGAATCCAATGACACTTCTTCAGAGGTTCTGAAGAAGAATCACTAGACTCGAAAGGTTAACTCAGAGATTCTGTCAGACCTGTTGAGTTTCTCCAGCACTTTCTGTTTCTGTTTGTTTCCAAGCCTTGAAAGTGGGTCACAGTGGAAGAAAGTTTAGAAAGCACAGATGCAGGCCCCCACACTGGTTCTATAACCCTTAATACCCTTGATTAATCTGAATTACGAAACTTCCAATTGACATCAGCCTCAATGGCTTTTTGGGGCAAGGATTCCAAATTTCCACAACCCTTTGTTTGAGAAAGTATTTTTGGCATACCTATACAATTGAGCAAACATCCCAATCATCTAAAATACCGGACCAAAGCCCTGGACTTTTCAAAACTTTTAAAAGTAAAAGGGACAGCTGGGGTGAGCTCTGGGAAAAATACTCATAAACATAGACTCATAGAGTTATAGAGTAATACAGCATGGAAACAGGCCCTTAGGCCGAAACTGGTCTATGCTGACCATGGTGCCCACTCAGCTGGTTCCAGTTGCCTGCATTTGGTCCATATCCCTTTAAATCCTTTCCACCATGTACCTGTCAAAATGTTTTTTAAATGTTGCTATTGTATCTGCCTCTACCATTTTCTCTGGCAGCCTATTCCATATACGAATCACTCCTGCATGAAGGAGTTGCCCCTCAGGTCCTTCTTAAATCTTTCCCTTCTCACCTTAATACTATGCCCTCTAGTTTTCAATTCTCCATCCCTGGGAAAAAAGGCTACGTGCATTCATCCCATCTGTGCCCCTCATGATTTTATACACCTCAAAAAGGTCACCCCTCATTCTTCTACATTCCAAGGAATAAAGTCCTATCCTGGCCAACCTCTCCCTCTTACTGAGACCTACTAGTCCTGGCAAAATCTTCATAAATCTTCTTTACACACTTTCCAGATTAACTATATCTTTCCTCTAACGGAGTGACCAAAACTGTACACAATACTCCAAGTGCGGCCTCACCAACGACTTATACAACTGTAACATAACATCCCAACTCCTATACTCAATGTCTCGACTGATGAAGGCCCTCATGCTAAATGCCTTCTTCACCACCCTGTCTACCTATGATGCCTCTTTCAACGAACTATGTACTTGTACTCCTAGGTCCCCCTGTTCCATAACACTCCTCAGGACCTTACCATTTACTGTATAAGTCCTACCTTGGTTTGACTTTCCAAAGTGCAACACCTCACACTTATCTTTGTTGAATTGATTTGCCAATCCTCAGCCCACTTACCCATCTGATCAAGATCTCTCTGTGATTTTTGATAACCTTCTTTGCCAATAACAATACCTCCTAATTTTGTATCATCAGCAAACTTACTAATCATGCCTTGTACATTCACATCCGGATCATTTATGTCAATGACAAATAACAAAGGTCCCAGCATTGACCCATGTGACACACCATTAGTCACAGGCCTCCAGTCTGAGAAACAACCTTCAACCATCCCCTTCTGCTTCCTACCATCGAGCCAATTTTAAATCTAATTAGCTAGCTCTCCCTGGATCCCGTGCGACCTAGCCTTCATGACTAACCTGCCATGCAGGATCTTGTGAAAGGCCTTACTAAAGTCCATATAGACAAACATCCACTGCCCTTTCCTAATCTATCCTCTTGGTTACCTCTTCGAAAAACTCCAAAAATTTTGTCAAACATGAATTCCCAGGTAGAAATCCATGCTGACTATCCCTAATTAGACCTTGACTATCCAAGTGTTGGTTGATCCTGTCCCTCAGTATCCTCTCCAATAACTTGCCTACCACTGATGCCACTGGCCTGTAGTTCCCTGGCTTTCCTTTGCTACCTTTCTTATACAGTGGAACAACGTTAGCAACCTTCCAGTATTCCGGAACTTCACGAGCGGCTAAAGATGAAGCAAAAATCTTTGCAAGGGCCTCTGCAATTTCTTCTCTAGCCTCTCACAATGTCCGAGGATGGACTTGATCAGGCTGAGGGGATTTATCCACCTTAATGCTGCAAACACCTCCTCTCTGGTAATATGTATGCACTCCAAAACATCCCTACTTGTTTTCCTTATTTCCTTAGTATCCATGATTCTCTCCTCAGTAAACACTGAGGAAAAATATTCATTAAAAATCTCCCCCATCTCCTGTGGCTTCACACATAGACAGCAATGCTTATCTTTAAGGGGACCTATTCTCTCCCTAGCCACCTATTTTACTCTTAATATAGCTATAGAACCTCTTGGGATTATCTTTAATTTTATCTACCAAATCCATCTCATACCCTCTTTTCGCTCTTCTGATTTCACTCTTAAGAGTGCTCCTACACTTTTTATAGTCATTTAGGGATTCACTTGAACCTGATAGCTTAAACCCAATGTATACCTTCTTCTTTTTCTTGACTAGAGCCTCAATATCCCTCGTCAGCCAGGGATCCCTAAATCTGCTAGCTTTTCCCTTCACTCTAGCAGGGACATACTGTCCTTGGACTCTTGATAACACACTTTTAAAGCCTTCCACTTGCCAGTCGTTCCTTTTCCTTCAAACAGACTCACCTAATAGACCTCTGCTAGATCCTGTCTAATGGCGCCAAAATTGACCCTGCTCCAGAGATGGCTGCTTGGAACCATTGTTCAGCCTGGAATTCCAATTTACACCTGCACTCTAAGAGGACAATCAACCAAACCTAACACTCAGGATCGACACTAACTTTTACACCTCAGGCTACGTAGCACAGACAATGTGGGGCCTGTACAGATACCGAACATTCAGCTTTCATCAAAATCCATTTACACGTACTCTTAACTATCGAGAAGCCAATTGACTTTGGAAGGAAACACCAGGAAAACAATGGACAACACAGATTTGAAGGGAGATGACAGTGTTGTCCATTGTGTTCCTGGTGTTTGTATAATTGCCAGCCCTGATCTGACCTGAGGGAAGAGCCTTTTCAACAACAAGCTTCTGCAAAGAACAGCTTCCCTAGAGGCTTCTAGCCCCAACAAGCAGCTTTGGAACCAAGGACCACAGGGGCTGAACAGAGAAGCTGAATCGGGAAGCCAAACCAAGGGCATTATTGCAACAAAGGAAATCTGAGACAGGGCAGGCCAACTAAGTGCTATCCACACAAGAACTTTCAGACATGGGCCTGTTCCAAACCAAAGGAATCGATCACAAGAACTTCAACAGCAGCTGTACCTTAAAAATCAGTGGTGAGCTGAAACTTCCCAGACCCCTGAGTTTCCGGCCTAGCTAGCAGGGAGGGGGAGGCGGATGATGATAGTGCATGGGACCCAAAGGGTAGGAAGCCTGATTAAAGTTTCTACAATTAAAACCCATGTTTTAAGTTCTAATAGTGTTTAATCTGGCTAATAGTGTATTTAGTATAATTGATCGTGTTAATTGCACTGTTAATTACATTTACCTTTATTTCTTGTATTATACTTGCGTCTTGCATTGTAAATAAACGTAGAGATTCTTTTGCCCTAAAACACCTGTCTGCTGACTTCTTCGTTTCACATTCCCTAAGTAAGTCCAATGTCTAGAACCAGGGACCTGGGGTGATTTGAACCACCTAAATTCAGCAAATTACTGATTGCAAACCAGAGCCCTGCAATCACCCCTGTTCTAATTTGAAGGTTAGAGTCCCTTGTTTTCCATTCCTCATCCTTCTAAAGTACATGTAAATAAAAGACGCAAAAAGACTCAAATTGAGATGCTGGAATCCCTTTGATAAGCAAAGTGTTGGAGGGCATATTGTATCTTGTAATATTTCCACCAGCTTGTGGCTCACATTCAAAGAACTGAATTGGAAGAAGATGAAATATATTAGATTCAGAGAAGTTTATTGCATCACTGACTGTAGCCTACACTTTTCAAGGGAAGAGGTGAGTAAAGATATAAAACCGCTTTACAAATTCAAATTTGTTCCTATTTAGTTTTCCCCGGTAGGAGGTGATATCTCTTTCTGGACAGTTCACAGTACGGTCGCACATCATCTTCGTAAATTATGATAAGGGAGAGGACCACAACATCAAAATAACCTGGCAATTCAACTCCAGCTCTAAAACTGGGCCTGTGAGAAGCAAAAGCAAGCAGAGAGATGCAGGTTGACTTTGGTTGAAACACAGATAAAATCTGCATTCTAACATTCAAATCAAAGGGAAACACTCAAAAGTTCCCTACAGCCAGAAGAGGCCACACTTGGCAATTTACCAAGTTTTACCAATTTACCATTCTGGCACAGTGCTACAACTTGGGCAGAGCAGTTCCCAAACCAGCATATCCCTTGGACTATATTCTACACCAAGGGAGAAAAATTGTTAAAGTAATTAATGAAAGAGTAGTCAGCCTAAAGTCCAAAGCGAGCAAGCTTCTAGAAGCCAGCACATAGGATAAAATGCATTCTCACTCAAATATCAGTTAATTAAGGACAATCAGTATACCTGTGTAAAACACAGATGTGGCGGAGAAATTTAATAAACTTCTTTGATGTGATAACAGATTGGATTAATAAGGATTACACAGTGAATGTTACAAGTGTGTACATTTTAAAAAGGCATTTGACAAACAAGTTCAGAGGTGATAAACTTGTGGTGCAAAATATTGCAGGGAGTGTGAGAGGAAGGAAATGGGTGAAAGAGCAGAAGACAAAGGACGGACTCACGGATGTCTCTTAATTGGAAATTTGCAAACAGCTTGTACTTGTGTGCACAGAGCAGATGACATGAAACCCGAAAATATAGTAAACAACAAAGAGGATTATAACACAAATCAAGAGGGAATGGGCAGACACATAGCAGATTTTCTTCATAAGAACAACCTTTATTGTGCATTCCTAATTGTTCTTGAAATGAATGGCTTGCTAGTCGATTTCAGTGCGGACATTAGAGCCAATCACATTGCAGTGGTTCTGGAGTCACACGTAGACCACATCAAATAAAGATGGCAGATTTCCTTCCCCTAAAGGGCATTAGTGAACCAGATGAGTTTTTACAACAGTCAATTCATGGTCAACGTTATACAACTGAGATTCAATTCCAGATATTTTTCAGTTGAAATTCCATCAGTTTCTGTAGGATTGAATCTGTTTCCCCAAGGGCTTAGTTTTGGCCTCAAGATTGCTATGCAGTTACACCACTATCTCACCAATGTAATTTAATGCTTTGAAGCAAAGTGATGAATTTTAGTTGGAAGAATGAGAGGATACAGTATAAACTAACTGGTAAACTTGGAAAGAAGTTCAGGATCAGAGAGACCTGAAGACATATGTAAACGAAGCTTTGGAGATTGCACAGTGAGTCATGCAAGCTGTTAAAAAGCAAACTGGCTTCATAAGCTGAGGCATAAATAAGGAGGTTCTGATAAACCTGGTAGGGCCTCAAAAACAAAGTTGCTGGAAAAGCTCAGCAGGTCTGGCAGCATCTGTGAAGGAGAAAGCAGAGTTAAGCAGAGAACTGAGGAAGGGTTACCGGACCCGAAATGTTAACTCTGTTTTCTCCTTCACAGATGCTGCCAGACCTGCTGAGCTTTTCCAGCAACTTTGTTTTTGTTCCTGGTAGGGCCTCATCTGGGGTATAGTGTCCTCTTGTGGGCCTCACAGTTTCAGAAAAATATTGAGGTCTTAGAACAGATGCATACAGGATTTACCAGACTGCAAGCGTCGTCAGTTAAGTGAAGAAACCAGAGAAACTTGGATTGTTGTGACAAGAGTAGAGACATTTACGGGATGCTGCTTGGCCTGCTGTGTTCATCCAGCTCTACACCTTGTTATCTCAGTTGATGCTGCTTGGCCTGCTGTGTTCATCCAGCTCTACACCTTGTGATCTGAGACATTTAAGGGGTTGTTTAACAGAAATGTTCAAACTTATGCAGTGTTCCCAATTGAAAATGGCCCACTTGTAAGCTGAATTACCAATTTTTGCTGTTCCTGAATGCTACTTTTCTTTGCATTTATATAGGAATACAGTAAAATATATATGAACTTCAATATTCAAAGGGTTTTCACCATGTAAGAAATACTCTTCGTTTATATTAGCAATGGTTACCCTCACGGCGGAATGAAATAGACACACTGCCGATGTGAAATCCTGCATCTTCTCATGAACTCTTAGCAAATCAGAGATTCCAACTTGAGGACCTGTAGTACTTTGAAGGCGAATGAATATTTACTGTGGTGAAACAGCGGAAGCACAAAGTGAAGATGCAACACGATGGGTGGATGTTGGGACACGGAATGAATTTAAGGAGGAGATAGATTTTAATTACACTGGGTTGAAGGGTTATAGAGAGTGGGCAGGAGAGTGATGTTGAGGCCGCAATTTGATTAGCCATGATTGTATTAAATAGTGTAGCAGGCTCAAGGGGCTGAATGGCCTACTCCTGCTCCTAGTTCTTATGTTTTAATACCCACGGACAGGATCCCCTGACTTTGAGGGCTTTTGGGAGTCAGCATGAAGAGGCTGTTGGATGAAGTTTGTGTGGAACGAGGACTTCCTTTTTGCTGGTCAGTTATGACTGAATGAACATGGCAAATGTTGCCACACAGCCCAGATGTGAGCCAGATTCTATTTTAATAATTGCAACAAGACTGCCATAGAAACATCCCTCTTTGTTTCTTCATAGAATAGATTCCCTACAGTGTGGAAACAGGCCCTTCGCCCCGACAAGTCCACACCGATCCTCGGAGCATCCCACCCAGACCTAACCCCTATAACCCACCTAATCTATACATCCCTGAACACTAAGGGCAATTTAGCATGGCCAATCTATCTAACCTGCACATAGTTGGACTGTGGGAGGAAACTGAAGCACCGGAGGAAACCCACCCAGACACGGCAAGAATGTGCAAACTCCACACAGACAATTGCCTGAGGGTGGAATCGAACCCAGGTCCCTGGTGCTGTGAGGCAGCAATGCTGACCACTGAGCCACTGTGCCACCTTCTTATTTCTTATTCTTTCTTATTTCTTCTTCTTATTTCTGCCCAATCTTAAAAAAAAACACTTTTAGCCTCAGCAGAATTAATCCATGTCCTCCCTGGGCAGTTCAACGATCTGCAGGGAGCACTTGCCACATTTTTTCCAAATCAATTTGAAGTTACAATCACCAGTGTCAGACAGAGCTGTGAGGTAGAAGTGTATTGTCACTCTTTCCTACCTTATTGTATCCTGTTAGCCATTCTGTTTTACTTCCCTTTAATCTTGTCAGGTTACTTTTTCAGAGGGCAAATTTGCCTTGCCAGTGATTTGTATCCTCCTATATTGTGGGTACCTGACTTTTGGAAGGTTGTGCGGATTATAAGAAAAAGATGCACTTGGGATAATTAAAACCTAGCCAATATGCAGGGAAGCCAAACATTTGACTTTGATGAGGAATAAAATCAGAGCAGGTCTAATTAGAGTGGCTCAGTGGTCAGCACTGCTGCCTCACAGCACCAGGGACCCGGGTTTGATTCCACCCTTGTGCGACTGTCTGTGTGAAGTTTGCACATTCTCGCCGTGTCTGCATGGGCTTCCTCCCACAGATCAAAGATATGCAAGCTAGGTGGATTGGCCATACTAAAATGCCCATAGTGTCCAGGGATGTGCAGGCTCGGTGAATTAGCCGTGGAAAATGCAGGGGTAGAGAGAGTGGGTGTGGGTGGGATGCTCTTCGGAGGGTCAGCATGGACTTGACGGCTGAATGGCCTGCTTCTACACTGTAGAGATTCTATGATAACCTGTGGTAATTGATCTAAGATCATGAAAGAAGATTATCATTGGTCTGTGCTCCCTGAAGCAATATTCAGCATACCTTTTGCAAGTGAAGTGCATGATATTTGGGAAATAGGTTTGCCAGGGTATGGTAATAGGTTTAGGGAGTGGAATGAACAGTGAGTGTTCTTTCGGAGACGGGTTGAATGGGAAATGTGCTGAATCAAGAAAACTTAAGGGAAACAAGTATTTATATAGCATCATGAAACAAAATTTCACATCAGACCACTTGAGGGTTTATTAGAGCAGATGATGAAAGTTGGTTTGAAGAAATGGATTTTGAGGAGTTAACTTCAAGGAGTTATTTTAAAATGGCAGTGATGTGAAGTAATGTTGGCAGGGAATTCCAGAACTTGGGATTCAGGCAGCAGAAGGCACTACCATCAATGTTTGAGAAATTAAAATATACAATGATCGAGGCCAAAATGAGAAGAGTGCAGACATCCCAGAAGAATTTGGAAACATATTAAGAAACAGAGAAGGCAGAGGCCTCAGATAGATTTGGAAATTAAGATGAGAATTTTAAAATCAAGGTGATCAACATAGATCAGCAAGCACAGGGCTGACCAGGGAAGAGCACTTGGTGTGAGTTAAGATCAGTGTTTAAGGCAGCAGAGGTTATAATGAGCTCGAGTTTAAGTAGAATTGAATGTGGGTGATCAGCCAGGACTGAGTGAGAATAGTCAAATTCATGACTGAGATAACTAAGACATGGCTGAGAGTTATAGCAGTGAGTGAGCTCAGGCGGGAGTGGAATCAGGTGATGCTCAGCAGCGTTAGAGGTGACATGAAATAGATTTTTAATCAGTAGGGGGATCTGAAGTTACAGAGAAAAGGCAGGAAAGTGGAGTTGAGGATTATCTTTGAATGGTACAGCAGACTGAATGGGTTGAATGGCCAACTTATGTTTCTACATTTTATGGCCTAATGGCCTCATTGATCTTTGGCGGGGAAATGGAGTTTGGATATGGGGTAGTTGTTTGCAAGGGTCAAGGGGTAAAGGGTGGATTTATGGAGGAGCGGGATGATGAGGGCAGATTCAAAGGACAGAAATAAACATTACCT
Organism: Rhincodon typus; assembly: GCF_021869965.1. Classification (NCBI taxonomy): domain Eukaryota; kingdom Metazoa; phylum Chordata; class Chondrichthyes; order Orectolobiformes; family Rhincodontidae; genus Rhincodon; species Rhincodon typus. The sequence goes on from NC_063338.1 coordinate 5,431,870, forward strand.
GAAGAGGCAGAACCTTTAGCAATATTAGATCTGTTTATAATATCAGAACAGATAATGATATCAGCCAATGCGGGGAGCAGGAGAGGAAGCTGCTTGGTCAGAACAAAATAGCAATAAGGTTATTGAAGGAGGAGATTGGTCTCCTGGATAACATGAACTCAGAGAGGGTATGAGGAATATTGGAAAATGGCTGGAAAAAGATATGCATTCAGGATAAGGGCAGGGGTGAGCGTTAGAGGATGTTCGACCCATTGAGCTAAGAAAGGAAAGACACAGAGAAAACTGATCAATTGACCCAAGTGACATGATCATGATCTCACACATTTCTGGAGGTGAGGGTGGAGTGAAAGGGGAAAAGGGATTAAAGCTGGTTTGCAGGAGATGGCAAGAAGCCAGAGGCTGTGTTTGCACATGAGGATGATCCTGGATAAGTGAGCAGATTTCACAGACGAGGGCGGGACCCACAGTTCTTTATGGCTGTGAGCAGCTCACTCGTTGTCTGCCAAACCTGGTCAAGTCTGTGTTGTGACTGAAGTGGAGGTAAGGGCCGGAGAAAAGGGAAAGACCAGTGTGAGAGACAATACCAATTTTAATAAAGACACGGCTATCAAGGTGTTGGTGGTGGTGAGCCACTCAGTAGCTGCAGAGATGGTGAATGGAATAATAGAATCCCGACAGTGTGGAAGCAGGCCATTCAGCCCAGAAGATATTTGCAACCCTGCATTTCCCATAGCTAATCCACCTAGCCTGCACATCTTTGAACTGTAGGAGGAACCCAGAGCACACCCACGCAGACACAGGGAGAATGTGCAATCTTCACAGATAGCACCCAAGGGCTGTGAGACATCAGTGTTAACAACTGATCTAATGCACCACCCCCCCAGTGGAAGACTAGAGGTTTTCATTCTCATCCTTTATAACAGGTCTCTTGTGACTCACTGTATAAAAGCTGAACAGGCCTCTCCCATTCACTTCACAGGTCTCGAGCTAATCTTGTCCCGACTGTTTCATTTTACACATTATTACTCTGTTACCTTTGCTATCTTTGCCACATGTGTAACTGTAAGGAAACGTTAATTAGGACAGATTGTTTGTATCGGTCAAAGACAAGGTAACATGTCCCAGGAGGTGGGATTGACCTGCAGATGCAATGCCTCAGAAATAGCAACCACTGTATAAACAACGTGGTTAGCCATATGAAAAGGGAGTAGGCAGGCAGAATGCTTTGAACACTGATCTAGAGCCTGTTGATAGAGAACAGGGCAGCAGAACACTCACAGGAACATGGGACAGCAGTTGGAGGATGTACGTTTTACCAACAAGAAGAATAATGAGGGAGAAGTGAAGAAGAATATCTGTTTTGCATAAAGCCCGTGGAAGATCAAGGATTGGATGAATGTGACAGTCTGGTACAGGAGCTCCAGAAATTGGTGAAGATTATGGAAGTGTTCAGCTCCATGTAGAACCATAGCACTTTGTAACCAGATCGTCACCCCTAGGCCAACTGTTCACATGAATCATCGAGTGATCTTTGGAGAGCCTCCCCAAAGCAATAGCTTGAAAATCATCTCACATTGTGCTTTCTGTATGTGCACTGTTGATACCCAGCTGTACCTTACAACCACCTCTCTCAACCATCGCCACAAACTGCTTCCAAATTGTCAGTTCCTATCCAGCACTAGGTAAAGTATTTTCATCCAATTAAATAATGAGATGACCAAAGCCACTGTCTTTAGTCCCCAACACCATCCCTCTCCTGAGCTCAATACTGCCTTGGTTCAAACTTCAGCAAAACAGCTGAATTCCAGAGGTCAGGTGAGAGTGGCAGCCCTTGACATCAAGGCAGCATTTTGCTGAATGTGGCATCAAGGAGCTCTAGCAAAACTAGAATCAGTGTGTATCAGGGGGCAAACAGGCTGATGGTTGGAGTTATACCTGGCACACAGAAAGATAGGAGTGGTTGTTGGAGGTCAATCGGAAAAATTCAGAGTTAACATTTCGGGTCTGGTGACGCTTCCTTAGAACTGTCGGAGACAGAAGCAGAACTTCTTCAAGGTGGGCATGCCTAGAAGAGATGTGGCAGTGACTTAAATACTAAATAAAAACCGAAAGAACTGTGGATGCTCTAAATCAGGAACAAAAACAGAAGTTGCTGGAAAAGCGCAGCAGGTCTGGCAGCTCTGCGGAAGTTCTGAGGAAGGGTCACTGGACCCGAAACATTAACTCTGATTCTTTTCTTCACAGATGCTGCCAGACCTGCTGAGCTTTTCCAGTAACTTCTGTTTTTGTTCCTGATTTACAGCATCTGCAGTTCTTTTCGTTTTTATAATCCCAAACTAGTTCCACCTGTCTGGTTCGGGCCCATATCCCTCCAAACCTTTCCTATTCATATATACATCCAAATGTCTTTTAAACATTGTAATCATACCTGCATCCACCACTTCATCAGGGAGTTCATTCCACACTCTCTATAAACCACCCTCTATATAAAAAAATTGCCTTTTGTGTATTTTTTAATGCTCCAGGGATATTGCCCCAGCCTATTCAGCCTCTACCTATAATTTAAACCAGGCAATATCCTTATAAATCTTTTCTGCACCCTTTCAAGTTTATCAACATCTTTCTTATAGCAGAGTCCAGAATTGAACACAGTATTCCAAAAGTGGCCTAACCAATGTCCTGTACGGCCACAACATGAAATCCCAACTCGTATACTCAATGCACTGATCAATAAAGGCAAGTGTACCAAACACCTTTTTCACTACTCTGTCTACTTGTGACTCCACCTTCAAAAAACTATGAACCTAGACTCCAAGGTCACTTGGTGTTCGGCACCACTCTCCAGGACCCTACCATTAGGTGTATAAGTCCTGTCCTGATCTGCCTTACCAAAACGCAACACCTCATATTTATCTAAATTAATCTCCCACCTGCCACTTGGGGTCTTGTGTTAGTATTTCTATGGTTTAGAGTTTTGTTTAAGATTTAGTTAATCTGGTATTATTAAAGCCTCTTTGTAAACACATATTTTGCTTGTGTAACTAGGGATAGAGGCCATTTTTCTATGCTTAACAATCCAATGCTTAACAAGAAGACAAACAAACTAAATTACGAGTAGCAGCCAGTAACAGTATTAGTAGAAGCACCTCAATGATATTTGAATAGAATAATGATTCATCAATAATCATTAGTAAATAAAAGCTGGATTTATCCTAAATTTTAGTAGTGTGTCTGAATAACTGCCTGCATTTTAAAATGTAATTTGGAACAGACTGTAAAATGCATTGATGAAAGAACCTGCAGGGGACTTTCCAGCAGCACTGTCCTTGGCATTGAAGCCTATAAATAAGAGCTTGTCCTTTTAAATAAAAAGCACACACTGAATTGTTTCATAATCTTCCAGTGAGAGAGATCATGTATACACAGGAAGATCCAATTATTGTCAAATTTGATTTCAACAAAAACTTTTAATTAAGGTCAAATGTTAAATATTCCAAGTGCCACATTTTGAGCTCTCCAAGTCCCCCGAGGGCAGGTGAAGTGTGGTCCTGCTTCAGGTTGAGTTTAAATCAATCTAAAGTGTGAGTTTCATTTCAGATAATTTGGGATTTTTTGTAAATGTGGAAATTTGAGGACAGAATAGTTAATTAGAGATTTCTGTCTGAGTTTTGTCAGTTTTCAGAACATTAATCAGGAACTTCTGTCCACATGAGTACTTGAGGTGCATTGTTTCAGGGAAGAAGGAGGTTTCTTGTCCAAGAGCTGAGTTTTGAATCTAGTTTGAAGTCTGCCTTATATTTTGTAAGTATAATTTTTCTGTCTTTCATTTGTTACTTAAATACTGTTGAGTTTCTGGATGAGTGGTCTGATTGAATTCAGTAAAGTTTGATATTATTCACTAACTGAGTGTCTTTGTCCTGCCTAATGCCAGTTGAATCTGAAGCATTTAAAGGAGTTAATTTGAGAACTTAATAAGGTGAGTGCGACCAAATTGAACAAATGTAAAATTATCTAAACTCCCTTTTAAAACTTCCAATATTGACAACAATGTAGGGACAGAGATGAAAGACCAGGACATGAGAGACATGTTGTGAAGCTACAGGTTGTTCACAGTAAATGTTATCATACGCAAGGCAAGCAGGAATGAAAATAGCTGTCACTGAACTACTCAAGGAAGCTAGAGCATTTCTCTGGGGGAGGTGAAGAGTTTAGTACATTGGAGGAGATATCATTTTGTGATATAATTTCTTATGTCGATAGCAAGATATAATCAAGGGGTGGAAATCAGCTAAAGCTTCAGAGTTCCTAGCATATACAACACATTGCATTTCATGTGGAAACAGTGATGGCATTAGCAATCTAAAAAAGCGCATTATTATTGCAGAACAGCTCGAGAGGTCAAGAGCTACAAGGAGCAACTGACGACAGTGAAGAGAGAGAAATTATAAATCTAGTTAGCTAGAGTAAGTTTGGGAGATAGTAGGAACTGCCGATGCTGGAGAATCTGAGATAACAAGGTGTAGAGCTAGATGAACACAGCAGGCCAAGCAGCATCAGAGGAGCAGGAAAGGGCCTGACATTTCGGGTCTGGATCCTGAAGAAGGGTCCAGACCCGAATCATCAGTTTTCCTGCTCCTCTGATGCTCCTTGGCCTGCTGTGTTCGTCCAGCTCTACACCTTGTTATCTTAGAGTAAGATTGGGGTGTTTTCAGATTTAAAATATGTGAAGGAAACATGAAAACAGACCATTCCCATTGTCATGAAAAGATATTTGAGTTAGAACGATCACTAAAATATCAGAAGGCAGTTGTTGCTGTGTATAAAAGAAACAATATGATATGACACCAACAGATACAGATTTTTTTAATTCACTCGAGGTACAGGGTGTTGCTGGCTGGCTAACATTTATTGGCTGTTCTTTGTTGCCTAAGAAGGCAGTGGTAAACTGCCTTTCTAGACAGCTGCAGTCCACGTGCTATAGGTAGACCCACAATGTCTTTAGGGAGAGAATTCCAGGAATATGTCTCAGTGACAGTGAGTCAAGATGGTGAGTGGCTTGGAGGGGAACTTGCAGGTAGTGGAATGTTCCCATGTGTCTGTTGCCCTCGTCCTTCTTTATGGAAGTGGGTGTGGGTTTGGAAAGTGCTGTGTAAGGATCTTCACCAAATTTCTGCAGCGCATCTTGTAGATAGTACACACTGCTGCTACTGAGCATCAGGGGTGAAGGGAGTGGATGCTTGTGGATATGGCACCAATCAAGCCAGCTGCTTTATCCTGGATGGTGTCAACCTTCTTGAATTGCATCTGCACCATCCAGGCAAGTGGGGAGTATTCCATCACACTCCTTTGTAGATAGGCTTTGGGGAATCAGGTGATGAGTTACTTGCTGTAGTATTCCTAGCCTCTGACTTGCTCTTTTAGCCATGTGTTTATGTGGCTAGTCCAGTTGACTTTCTGGTCTATGGTAACCCCAAAGATGGTGATAATGGGAAATTCAGTGATGGTAACACCATTGAATGTCAAGGGGTGCTGATTAGATTATCTCTTATTTGAAATAGTCATTATTTGGCATTTGCGTGGTGCGAATGTTACTTGCCACTTGTCAGCCCAAGTCTGGATATGTCCAGATCTTCTTCAGTATCTGAGCAGTCGTGAATGGTGATGAACATTATGAAGTCATTGGCAAACATCCCACTTCTGACCCTATGATGGAGGCAAGGTCATTGATGAAGCAGCTGAAGGTGGTGGGACCTAGGACACTATCCTGAGGAACTTCTGCAGAGATGTCCTGGAGCTGAGACAACTGACCTCCAACAACCACAATCATCTTTCTGTGTGCCAGGTATGACTCCCAAATATTAAAGTCATTTTGAAAATTCAAGTATATTGTATTGACTGATAATCTTGTTTACTTTCAGTTACTTTTTTAGGCAATTCAATTAGACTTGTGCCAAACAACCAACTATGTTGACTGCTTAATATTTAGAATATAATTTCAGTTCTAGATTTTTAAAATGACTTTACTAAGGCAAGACCCATTATCTTTCATTACCATAGACTTTAGATTAACTGTTTTTTTGTTTTATTTGTTTGTGGGATTTAATGACTAGGCCAGAATTTATTGCCCACCCCTAACTGCCCGGAGGCCAGTTAAGAGTTAACCACATTCCTGTGGGTCTGAATTCATATGTCGGCCAGATTGGTTAGCAAAGTTCCCTCTAAGCTGCTCTGAGGATCCACGCATGCTGACTGGTGTGCCAGTGCCATTCCCAGCATTGACGACCAATTCCAGATGTCAGTGCTGCACGCGGACCTCGAAGGTCTGCATGGACAAAAACAAAATTAACAGGTACGTTGCAGATAAAGATGATAAATTCCCTTCCCTAAAAAATATTGATGACCCAAATGGATTCTCACAACAATAGACAATGGTCACCATTAGACTAGTATATTCTTTCAGATTCTTACAGAATTCAAATTTCACCATTTGCCATTCAAACCCGTGTCCCCTGAACATTAGCCTTTGGTTCTAGATTACTAACCCAGTGACATTACCACAATCTCACTGCCTCCACAATTATTAAATATAAAAATCATACTGGCTACTTGTAAGTCAGTGGGAACTGAGTTGTGAGGAACGGTCAATAGACCCGAAATGTTAACTCTGATTTCTCTTCAAAAATGTTGCCAGACCTGCTGAGCTTTTCCAGCAACTTTGGTTTTTGTTTCTGATTTACAGCATCCACATTTCTTTCAGTTTTTAGTCAGCCATCACTGTTCTGTTTCGTGATACATATATTACTGATGGATAATAAAGATGACCAAGCCAGCGATGCACATTTGCCATGAATGAAAAAAAAATGCACAAAAGATGTGCCTTTGCTGGTTCTTGCTCAGACCAACATTCCCACACTCTTCCTGTACAATAATGTATAATCAGTCCCAAACGTACCCACCATGAAACCCACATCATTCCTTGACATATTGCATGTCAGTCAATTATGTTGAATGAATAAGAATCAAATTCCATTGCACGGAAACTTGCTAAACTTCAATTTTCCTGGTGTGTGGCACTGAGGCCAATTCTCCCCTCCCTCACACACGCTTGCCTGCTCTGTTTCACCAGCAGCACAGAAGCTGAATGGCTACAATGCAAGTGGTCAGTCTCTGATACAGAGTGACTGTTGCACAGGACCTCAGGGAAAGTGACTAACTGGTACTGGGGAGGCAGACGTTAAGGGTGCTCAATGGGGACTAAAATCAGGGGCTTTGCAATCTTGAAGCGACCATCTGCATGTTAGGAACATTGCAGAGCTGGGCACGCATATAGAGAGGGTCTTACATCTGTAGTAGCTCCTGAGTCATTATAGGTCTGACTTCACTAAGAATTTCACTGAGATATGGGAAACAAGGTTAAGGACAAACGAAGAAAAAGTGAAACTTTACCTTTCAGTTTGACAGCTGCAGAAAGGCACAGGATGAAGACCCCCAAGCTGCTCACCCTCTCCATTGTCTCCACGGCTTTTGATTACCGAGTGCTTGATTTCCTCTCTGATAAATGAAAAGACAGGAAGAGGTCTGTGTGGGCAGATGCAACCCAACGCGAGTCTGAGCTATTTGTCTTTGGTGTGAACAGGGTTTTTGAAGGAGGATCATTCTGAGTGAGAGGGTAGTATTAGTGCACTGCCTGTCACCTATCATTACTCCCTGCATCTTAAGATAAATGCATGATCCCAGAATTTCAGCTATGCCTTCCATCAGGCTATGGCATTCCAGTCTAGTATAAGCTTGTTGAGTTCAATTTTCTGACATATTGTTAAACCCCAAAGCGGAGATGGTGAGGGGACTTTGACAATGTATTGGGAGCACATCTGCCCTCTTTTAACCAGAAGAACAAATAGAAGGCCTGGATCAGGCTATCCCAGTGCTGTCACTAACATGCTGTGCAAAGATTCACAGAGATTGGTGTAGATTTGGGCAAGTTTAGGGGACACATACTCGAAGTCAGAGTGGAAAACTGGACAGACACAGAGTGCAAATAAATAGGATCAGTTAAGGGGACATGGCAATAGAGCTGCAAACACTTCTTTAAAAAGGTATAAAAGACATCTTAACCTATTAAGAGTCTTTGCCAAAGTTGATGGGACAGAGAATTAGAGGAAAACAGTAGCAATGAAGAGAAAAGGAAACACCCAACCAAAGCTTAAGTCTGCCAATGATGGAATAACCCAACAGCTATTGCTCTTTTTGATGACTCTGAAGTGGAGACGATGTTGTATAGAATCAATAACATGGTAACAGCCTGTTGTATCTATGTCAGCCACCAGAAGAATAACTCAGCCAGTTCAGATATTCTGTCCTACCCCTCAAACCTTTGTAATATTTTTTAGTCTCAGGCATTTTATCCGATTCCCCATTTAATGAGGTGCTAATGAGGACAGTTGCCCTCTGCACCAATTAAGGGCAGCTCCTCCATTAGTCCACAGGGTGGTAAGGAAGAATCAGCTTTGGTGAGACAGTTGAGCAGCTGTATTCCTGGCTGCGTGTCCCTCCTGTTGGCACAAGCTAACAACTGCCACCCCTTGAAGCAGGTGGTGTCGCTTTGGCTTTCTGCAACAAAGGGCTGGGTGTAGGCAATACCCTACTGACAGACAGCTTCAAATGACCACCACTGGGTGAGGCAAGGAAAGGGAATTGCTGGCACCTTGGCAGATGAGCACAGTGAGCTGGGATCAGCCTGTTTCTGCAGGACCGTCAGCTTTAATGGGTAGCCATTGGACTTGCACTGGGGCTGGAGGATCTGCCTGTATTCATCACCTGACTTCCAAGTTTTGGCACTGAAAAATATCATCATATTCGGAAAGAATTTTTAGAAGTGTTGGCTTTGGAAGTTGATAAACATCCTGACAGACCATTTCTGCAACAGCTGACAGGGCGGTAGGTCCTACACTGCAAGAGGATTGTGGAGGCTTCAGCGGAGTAAAGAGTTGGTAACCCACATTGACTGGACCCAGGCACCCCAGTAAATGTTAGCCTGGACTGTAAGTGTTAGTGCTCCAGGTAGGCTGGACCCTGCACCTACTGAGTTGGGAGTGATACCATTAAATCCAAAGCACACACCAACTAGGAAATTGTCATTCCTCAATGCCCAGTGACCCTGTTTCCTGTCCTCAAGATGCTGGTTTTGGATGGAGATGTCTCCATGTGAAAGGAATTAATGGCTATTCTTTCAGTGAGATCATTCATCTTCTTTACCAGTTGCTACCCTCCAATATCAGTTTCAAAGTCCCTTTTTGAGAGGCAAGGTATTTTGCCACTCTTTCTATTTTACTATTTTACTCATTCTATAATTTAAGCCTGATTTTTGTTCATTCCTGTAGTGATTGTAATTAGGTCTGCCAGGCACACCTCACAGAATATGAGCTCCCTATTTGGGGCTGTTAACCCTGGTCCAATTAGGGAACCCTGAATGACAGAAATAATTAGGAGTTTCAGCCATCCTGTTAACAGCTGGCTCTGGGGAAGCTGGATCAGTGTCAAGAACTCTCCACATATAAATAAAGATGACTCGGTGATGGAATATCGCCTTCTGTGGAATTATTTCAGTGGCAATGAAAGTGGGATTCATGATGAAACTATCCAAAAGTACCCATTGGCTGAAGCCTAACTGGACTTTAAACAGGCACTACATCTGGCTTTATCATTGGAAAATGTGGCAAGTGGAGCATATGAATTGTTAGGTATTCCAATGGAAGTGGACACCTTTGCCAGTCTGACTGAGCTTGGGAAAACCATTTGAGTGACGTCAATTGCGTAGCCTCACTCAGGAAATATCCTGAACAGAGCAACTCTAGGTAAGCCCACAGCAAAACCCTAAAGCAAAGCCCAGCTTCGACCAAACAGTTACAATATTCTTCAGGATCTGGGCCGGCAAGCCATTATATTTGCTGTCAGTATGCAGACTCAAGACAGCAATAGAGTCCCACTAGACTCAAATGGCGTAAGAGGACACTCATAGGCCGGTATCCAGGAGAGTGCACAACCTGGAAAGCCAACCTACATCTGCTTTGGAGCAGTTAAATTGCTTAGCAACATCCAAATCAGAACCAGTCAAAATAAACAACTGTTTAAATGGTCATCCGTTCAAATGGAGGTCAATGCTGGTACAGCCGTTCCAGTGATAGCAGAACCAGTCCTTAACAAAATTCATTCTGGACTCCAACCCTTAGGTTTACATCAGACCTCGGCTAGACTGAGAACCTATACTGGGGAACCTTTACAGATAAAGGGGACAACTTCGGTTCCAGTCTCTTATGAGAAGCAGCTAGTTCAGTTACCACTGATTGTAGTAAAAGGTTCGGGTCCGAACTTGATGGGACGAAATTGGTTGAGAAAGATTTACCTAAATAGGCTCAACATTTTTCAATTAGAAAATGGCTGTCTGAGTGAAGTTCTAATTAATTACCCAAAAGTTTTTCAGGGAGGTCTATGGACTATTAAAGGAGCCAAGCCCACCTTGCATGTTGACCAGGAAGCAATTCCACTATTCTGCAAGGCCCGCTCAGTGCCATTTGCCTTACGGGATAAAAATAGAGGAATGGCAGCACTGGTTGTACCGATTGTGAAGTCCAACAGGTCGATTTGCCTTTGTGGACATTTGAAACAAACAGTAAACCGCTTTTTAAAACTGGATAAATACCCAATCTCTTGCATAGAGGATTCATACACAAGACGGCAAGGGGTGCTGTCCTTCATGGACATGAGCTATGCGTACTTGGGAAAGTGGTTAGATAAGGATTCTCAGAAGTATGGTACAATTAATATCCATAAGGGTTTGTACCAATATGGGAGACTGTCATTTGGGGTTTTGTTACCCGATGCAATTTTAAGGTGGATGATGAAGAACATTTTACAAGGTCATTTTATGGGGTTCCAGCTCACCATTTAACTAGATGATGTGCAAATAACCTGGAGGACTAATAAAGAGCACTTAGAGAAATTGGACATTGTCCTTAAATGTTTCTCCCAGGTGGACATACATCCTGGAAGGGAAAGAATGTGTGTTCCAGGCTACAGAGTCGAAAAGACCAAGTTACACCCATTGGAAGATAAAGCGAGGGCGATCAAAGGGGCCGGGCTCCCGCATCTGTACTGGAGCTTAGGTCTTTCCTTGGGCTGGTGAATTGTTACGGAATGGTCATATATAACCTGGCCTCCATCCTGGCACATTTGCATCAACGACTGAAAAAAGGGTCTGCCTTGGAAATGGTCATATAACCAAGCCACAGCTTTCGGAGAAGTGAAGAACAGCTATCATCCTCTAGTGACACAGTACGATCCCAAGAGAGATCTGGTATTGACGTGCAATGCCTCTGTGAGGGCATCAGGGTAGTACTAGCTCATAGGTGACCCAATGGAGAGGAACACCCAATAGCGTATGCATCCAGGACTTTTGGTTAATGCAGCATGTAAATACACTCAGATAGAGAAAGAAGGTTTGGCAGTCATTTTTGGAGTCAGGAAGTTCCACCAGTACCTTCACGGACATAAGTTTGCAATAATAATGGACCACAAACCCCTGCTAGATCTACTTAAAGAAGATGAGGCAGTGCTGTCTGTAGCTTTGGGCCTAATTCAGCTGTGGGCTCCAATACAAGTTGGAATACCATCCGAGAAACCAAGTAGCATGCAGACACATTGAGCCACTTCTTGCTGGCAGATACACCACTGATGGTATTGCCACTGGAAGAATCTGTAATGGTTTTAAATTTTCTGGACAGCCTACCAGTCACAGCTGACAATATCACTTTGGACACAGAAAGATCCAGTCCTGGAAAAATGGAAACAGCTGGTAGTGATGGAGGAAACCAAAGGGTCATCACAACCAGAACTGAAATTTTTTTGGACCCAGAGAAACCGGATCACAGTAGAGGATGGCATATTATTAAGGGGAGCAAGAGTGATTCTCCCAAGCAAAGGTCGCAGCCAGATACTGACTGAACTCCACCAGGGTCATCCAGGGGTTTCCCAAATGAAGATATTGGTGAGAAGTTACGTCAGGTGGCCAGGATTGGATGCAGACATAGCTGCGTTGGTGGGCCAGTGCCCATAGTGCCAACAAGGACAAAAATTAACGCCAGCAGATTCCCCACATTCGTGGGAATAGCTGGGTAAACCCTGGACTCGGTTACATGTTGACTATATTGGCCCTTTCATGGGCTTAATGTTCTTAGTCATTCATTCAAAGTGGCTGGACATGCATAGAGTTCATTCATCAAACATGAGGAAGACAGTAGAAAAGCCGTACGCATTTTTTGCAATACACAGGCTGCCGGAAGTGTTGGTCACAGGTAATTGGCCATCATTTCCCAGCAGGGAATTTGAGTGTTTCCTAAAGTCAAATGGCATTCATCATATAAAGATAGCTCTATACCATTCATTATCCAACAGTCTGGCAGAAATAGCAGTTCAAACTTTGAAAGCAGCTTAAAGAAACAGCCTGCAGCTTCACTAGATACCAAACTGTCCCTATAATCCCCTATTTGATTATAGGACCATGCCTCATGCAACTACAGGGATAGCTCCAGCAGAGTTGCTAATGAGGAGTAGATTTTGCACCAGGTCAAATTTGATCTTTCTAGACCTGGAGAGGAAGGTGAAATGGCATCAGGAATGCCGTTGCTGGACACAAGACTCTGCTAAGTGAGAGAGACTGTTTACTTCAGGAGATGAAGTTTTGTGTAGGAACCACGGGAATGGCCCTGCATGGGTAAGAGGCATGGTTGACGCGAGGTCAGTGACGTAGAATATTCGGGTAGGTGCGACAGTCCTGAACAAGCACATGGACCATATGAAAACTGCAAATTTACAAATGAAGTGGGAGCGAAATTTGCCTGGCTCCTCAACTGCCTTTCCAATTGCTCTGGAACTCGTGGGTTCTCCCTCTCTGTCAAGCATTCAGGATATCTCGGAATCTGAGATGGATAAGGCAGATGTTGCTGATACGATGCCTTTGCTGCCTGAAGAGGTGAATGAATTTCTTCCAAGATGCTCCAGGCACAAGAAGCAAGCTACAGTGCATTACATGCCTTCCATAACAGAGGCAGAGTTGGACAAACCTGACCCAGTGCTAAAATGCCCCTGGAGGAGCGACAGAAAAAAAGAACCGGCCTCTCTCTTTGGACTCAGAGGGGAGGAATGTAGTGATTGTAATGAGGTCAGCCAGGTGGACCTCGTAGAATATGTGTTCCCTGACTGGGGCTGTTAATCTGGTCCAATCAGGGAGGACTGGTTGACAAACATTAACAGGAGTGTCAGACGTTCTGTTCACTCTGAAAGCTGGCTGTGAGGAAGCTGTATCAGTGTCAAGGACTCTCCATGCATAAATACAGGGTGACTTGCTGATGAGATACCAGCCTCTGGAGTTATTTAAATCTGTACCTTCAGCCTCCACTTCTCACAGCACTGAGATTCACTAATTTAATCCTTTTCACAATATAAATTCAATGTGCCTTTAAACTAATGGTCACAGATACAATGAGCCGAGTTGAAATCTACAGCTCACCACAGAAAAGTGTGAAGTGTTGGAATCATGCCAAACACCTCTGTCACACAATCTGTAGGTTGATGATTGCTCCTGTTCATAATTGCCATAGGCTGACATTTAAAAAGCTGGTTCAAGACTGTTGCTCACTCACAAAGGAAAACCCATCAGATTCGTCTGTAAATAGGAAAAAGCAGCCACAAGAGAAACCACAGGCTGACTGATTCATATGATATCCCAGGCACTGAAACAAGTGAAAACTGCAGAGTTTGGCCTGGTCTGCACACAGCTAGGTGTGCAAACACAGATTCATTTGCATCCACAGTTCAGTCTGTGCATGCAACTTAGTCTGCGTACACAGCTCAGTCTGCACACACATCTCATTTTGTGCATACAAACACACTCACAAGCTTAGCAACAAGACAGACATGAATGAAGAGTCAGAGTGAAGGTATCTTCAATCAGAAAGTGAATTCTACATTGTGAATGTGGTACGATGTGTGGATGAAGTCAAACAGTTAAAATCTTTCACTACTATCAGCATCTTATGCTCCAAGCTTAAAGGCAAACACTTCTTCACAGACAAAGTCAACCCGGAGATGAGTGTGAATACCTTACTAGTCAGAGTCCTGACATGTACATATCTGGACTATTGACAGTCAATGATATAGTCTACAATATTATCGCTAAACTAATTGCATAGAATGCATTATCCATTCATTGCATTGACATATTAATGATGAAATACAGTTATGGCAAGAATACACGGAACACACAAAGTATTTTAACTGGTGAGTATGAATGGACCAACAATAGAAGGACCATCTGTGTGACCATTCACAAAGAACAGGCCAAGAAAAATTGCATTGAGGAAGTCTATGATGTTGTAATACACCTAAGAGCAGATGTAATTCGGTCAATTGACCCTTCTTAAAAAATGCAGTGCACAAACAGAAAAACCTTGAAAGCGAGTTGGATAATAGAGCCTAACGGTGTGCACCAACACATGGATTGATGCAGTTCTATCACACATGTGCTTTGAAAGCAAAAGGAACAATCCATTTCTATCCATGTAGTGATCGGAACTGTGGCCAGGTGGATCCCTTGACTATGACACCCTTGAATGGGGTTGTTAACTTGGTCCAATCAGGGAGCCCTGGCAACAGATATAAACAGGAGATTCAGCCCTCAGTCTAGGGAATGGCTTTGAGCTGGGCACATGTAAATAGAGAGTGAATTGGTGACAGGATATCGGCCTCAGTTATTTCAGTGGCAACGAGGGAAAATAGTACATGCCTAAAGAAAATTCACTCGCAACAGATGTCTTTGAGTTGGAGTAAGCATTTCTGGCATCATGCCTTTATTTGGGAAGCTTGACTCATTCAATCCTGCCATCGAAGACTGGGCCCAGTTTGTGGAAACAATGTGATTTTTTCTGGGCAATGATGTTGGGGCAGATGAAAAGCAACTAGTAATCCTTCTGAATGCTTGCAGACCTGCAGCATTCTTAGCTATTAGGAGCTTAACTTTCCTTGAGGCACAAGATACTAAAATCTTTCAAGAGTTGGTGAATTTATGGGAAGGCGATGGCCTAGTGGCATTATCACTGGACTGTTTATCCAGAAACCCAGGTAACGTTCTGGGGACCCAAGTTTGAATCCTGCCATGACAGATGGTAGAATTTGTATTCAATAAAAATCTGGAATTTAAAGTTTAATGATGACCATGAAACCATTGCCAATTGTTGGGGAAGAATCCATCTGGTTCACTAATATCCTTTAGGGAAGGAAACTGCCATCCTTACCTGGTCTGGACTACATGTGACTCCAGACCAGCAGCAATGTGGTTGATTCTTAACTGTCCCCTGGGATGGGCAATAAATTCTGGCCTAGGCAGCCATGCCCACATCCCATGAATAAATAAAAAAAATTAGTTAAGGAATATTATGACCCCAAACTGACTCTAATTCTGAGATACTACTGGTTTTATTCAGCTGTTTGAGAACCAGGTGAATTTGTATCTGGATTTTTGATGCGGTAATGACGACTGGCAGATGCCTGTGATTTTGGGTTAACCCTGAATAAATGCTGAAAGACCATTTGGTATATGGGATTAATGATGTAACCATGCAAAAGATCCTCCTAGCTGAAGCCCAACTGGACTTCAAATAGGCAGTACAACTGGCTTTTTCATTAGAAAATGTGGGAAGTAGAGCATAGAAGCTACTGGGTATCCCAACAGAAGTGGACACCCTCACCTGTCCGACTGAGTTTGGGGAACACCACTTGAGTATAGGCAATTGGATAGCCTCACTCAGGACATATCCTGAGCAGAAGGACCCCAGGGCCCATAGCAAAACCCCACAATAAAGCCGAGCGTTGGCTAAATGTTTAAAACATTCTTCAGGATCCGAGCCAGCAAGCCATTGTAAGTTGCTGCCAGCACACAGGCTTAAGAGAGCAAAGGAGTCCTTTGAGGCCTGACTTCAGTAAGAGAGCTCATGGCCAGTATTGAGGGGAGTGCATACCCTGGAATGTCCACCGATATGTGGGTTGGAACAGTTAAATTGTTCAGCAACATCCAAATCAGAACTAATTAAAATAAATGAGATAACAAGGTGCAGAGCTGGATGAACACAGCAGGCCAAGCAGCATCAGAGGAGCAGGAACGCTGACGTTTCAGGCCTAGACCCTTCTTCAGAAATTAAACTAATTAAAATAAATGTTTGGTTAAATGAGCACCCAGTTCCCATGGTGATTGATACCAGAACAGCTGTATCAGTGGTTGCAGAACCTGTTTTTAACAAGATTCACTCAGGACTCCAACCCTTAAGTTTGCGCAAGACCTGAGACAGACTGAGAACGTACACCAGGGAACCTTTACAGATTAAGGGTATGACTTCAGTCTGGTTTCCTATGAGAAGCAGTTGGTGCAATCACCACTAATTGTAGTAAGAGGCTCGGGCCCAAGCCTATTGGGGCAGAATTGGTTGATAAAGACTCACCTTGATTGGCTTGACATATTTTGATGAGAAAATGGCTGCCTGAGTGAAGTCTGAATTAAATATCCAGATGTTTTTCAGGAAGGGCGAGAGACTATCAAAGGGGCCAAGGCCAATTTACATGTTGACCAGGAAACAATTCTGCTATTTGTCTTACATGCAAAAGTAGAGACAGAAATCAGCAGGCTGGAAAGTGAAGAAATCATCAAACTAGTGCAGTTTGTGGAATGAGTAGCACCGGTTGTACCGATTGTGAAGCCTGACGGCTCGGTTCGCTTTTGTGGGGATTTTAAGCAAACGATGGACTGCTTCTCGCAGCTGGAGAAATACCTAATCCGTTGAATAGAGGACTTATTGTGGCTGTCCTTCATGAAGCTGGACATGAGCCACGCCTACCTGCAATTGCGACTGGATGAGGAGTCCCAGAAGTATGCCACAATTAATACCCATAAGGGTTTGTACCAGTATACAAGACTGTCATTTGGGGTATCATCAGCCTGCGCCCTTTTCCAGTGGATGATGGAAAACATTTTACAAGGTTTACCCCAGGTTGCCATCTATCTGGATGACATGTTAATAACTGGGAAGACTAATAAAAAGAGCACTTGGAGACCTTGGACATAGTGCTTACATGTTTCTCCCAGGCTGGTGAATGCCTTAGAAAGTGTGTTCTAGGCACATGATCTACTTGGGCTACAGAGTTGACAAAACCAAGTTACACCTGTTGGAAGGTAGTGAGGGCAATAAAGGTGTCCTGCCTCCCATGTCTGTACCGGATCTTAGGTCATTCCTTGAGTTGGTGAATTATTACAGAAAATTCATATGTAACTTCGCCTCCATCTTGGCACCCTTATGCCTACTATTGAAAAAAGGGTCAGCTTTGGAAATGTTTCTGAAGAAGGGTCTAGGCCCGAAACGTCAGCCTTTCTGCTCCTCTGATGCTGCTTGGCCTGTTGTGTTCATCCAGCTCTACACCTTGTTATCCTATATAACCAAGAAGTAGCCTTTTAGGGAAGTGAAAAAGCAGCTATTGTCATCTAAGGTGTACACCCACGACAGTCCCAAGGGAGAGGTGGTGCTGACATGCAACGCCTCCCCACATGGTATCAGGGTAGTGTTGGCTCACTGGTAGCCCAATGGAGAGGAACATATGCTCCTGGACTTTGGCTGATGCTGAATGCAAATATGCCCAAATAGAGAAGGAGGTTTGGTGCTCATATTTGGTGAGAAAGTTCACCAATACATTTATGGACGTAATTTTGTCATAGTAATGGACCTCAAATCCCTGCTAGGGCTACTTAAAGAAGTCAAGGCTGTCCATTCACATTCAGTGGTGGGCCCTTATTCTCAATGCGTACAATTATAAGTTGGAACACTGTCCAGGAAGTCAGTTGGCGAATGCGGTTGCCTTGAGCCGCCTCCCACTGGCAGATACTCCACTGGTGGAGCCTCCCCTGGAAGAGTCCATTCTGTTTTAAATTTTCTGGATACCCTCCCGGTCACCACTGACAATAACCAACTGTGGATGCAAAAAATCCCATCCTGGCAATACTAAAACAGCTGGTGGTAATGGGGGAAACAGAAGGGCCATCACAACCAGGATTGAAACCTTTCTGGACCCAGCAGGACCAGATTATCATAGAGGATGGTATATTACTTGGGGGGCAAAAGTGATTGTCCTGAGTAAAGGTCACTGCCAGATGCTGGCTAAACTCCATCAGGTCATCCAGGGGTTTCAAAAATGTTGAAGATGTTGGCAAGATGTTGTATCTGGTTGCCAGGACTGAATGCTGACATAGCTGCATTGGTGAAGCAGTGCTCAGAATGTCAACAAGGACAAAAATTACCGCCAGCTGAACCACCACATTCTTGGGATTGGCCGGGTAAACCCTGGACTTGGTTACACATCGACTATGCTGGTTCTTTCATGGGCTGAATGTTCTTGGTCATTGTGGATGCCCATTGAAAGTGGTTGGATGTGCATAAGTTCATTTGGCAAAATCAGGGATGACAATTGAAAAGCTGCAAGCATTGTTCATGATATATGGACTCTAAGAAGTACTGGTCACAGACAATGGTACATCATTGACCAGCAGGGAATTTGAGCATTTCCTAAAATTGAATAGTATTCAGCGTGTTCGATACCATCCATTGTCCCGTGGTCTAGTGGAAATAGCAGTCCAGACATTGAAGACAAGCTTAGAGAAACAGCCTACAGCTTCAATCAAAAGCAAACTGTCTCGGTTCCTGTTCAATTATAGGACTAACCGTCACGCAACTACAGGGATAGCTCCAGCAGAGTTGCTGATGGTGAGAAGACTCCGCACCAGGTTAAACCTGATATTTCTGGATCTGGGGGGAGCGTGAAAATGTAGCAAGAATACCAATGCTGGCTGTATGCCTTCTCTAAGCAAGAGAGAGAGTTTACTTCAAGGGATGAAGTTCAGGACCAGTACCACGGAAATGGCCTGGCGTGGGTATGAGGCAAGGTTGACGCAAGGTCAGGTCCCATGACGTGCAAAGTTTGGGTATGTGAGGCAGTCCTGAACAAACGTGAATCACATGAAAGCTGCTGCCTTGCAAATGGGGCAGGAGCAAAACATACCTGGCCACTCAGAACAGCCAGAAAGGCTGTCAGAAACCGTTGGTTTCTATCTGATTTTGGCACCATAACTATGGGTGAGCTCCATTCACTGCAACTCACTTCGACTATATTGTCTTTGAGCATTCATTCAGTCTCTTTTTGAACCTGTGCCAATTTTAGAGGGTTAAGTCTATAAGGATGTTGCTTAATTTGAACAGCATTTCCTATCTCTACGTTATGTGTAATCACGTTAGTACTTTCCAGTTTATTCCCATATATCTCTCCATGTGATCATAATAACTCTATCAGGTCATTTTGATTTTCCTCTGGAAGGTAACTTAATATATCCCAATTTTTGAGAACTTCCTCATTATCCAATTTAATTTGAGGAATATCAAATTCAGAATCATCTGGATTTGGTTCTTCACTTCAATTTGTAACAAATACCACATTCTCCTTTTGTTTTCCTTTCCTATCAAAATGTCAATTGAGCAGATTCACGTGACGCACTCTGTGAGTTTTCCTTCTATCTGGCGTTCTTATCACTTTATCTTCTGTAGCAAACTATGAATTTTTGAGTTCTTGTCTGCTTCCTGCTTCATCACATGCTGTGCTACTTTCAAATGCTGTCTAGCCAACTCACCCACTCTATTTAATCTTTCCCTAAAATTTGACACATAGTCCAAATATGTGGTCTCTGAACTCTGACTTACTGATTTTTTTTGAATTAATTTTAGTAGTCCTCTCAGCTCATGTCTGAAAACTAATTCAAATGGACTAAATTTAGTTGATTTATTAGGTGCATCCCTAATTGGAAAAAAGTATAAATGGAATTCCTTTATCCCAATCCTCTGGGTAGTCTTGACCATAAGCACTCAGAATGGTCTTTAAAGCTTGATGCCACCATTCTAATAGTCCTTGCAATTTTGGATGGTAAACATTTGATATAAATTGTTTTATCCATAAGCTATCCATAACTTCCTTGAATAACTTTGACCATTTGACCATTGATCTGATTGTATCTCCATGGCTAGTCTGTATCTTGTAAAAAAATTTTGAATAAATTCTACAATCCTTTTAGTGGTGATATTGCAATATGGAATGGCCTCCAAAAATCTAGTAGATACATCCATTATGGTCGACACTTTTTGTTTTAGGCAGAGGTCCTACGCAATCAATTAAGACTCACTTAAAAACTTCCCCAAATGCGGGAATGGGTACTAAGGGTGCTGGTTTTATCACTGCCTGAGGTTTTTCTATTACGCGACATGTGTGACATGTCTAGAAAAATTCAACAAGGTCTTTATGCAGTCTAGTCGAATGAAAATATTTTTGTATTTTGGTTTGTTTTCCTTACTCCCTAATGCCCTACTACTGGTACCTCATGTGCTACCTGCAACGCCTCCTTTCTGTAACCACTGGTAATACAACTTGATGAACCTCTGCCCATTTTTCATCTGCCTGAATATGTAATTGTCTCCATTTCCTCATCAAGACCTTATTTTTAAGACAGTAGCATTCTGAGATACATGCAGATTCTTCTTTTATGTGTGCTGTTTGATACAACTGCCTTTTTTTTCATCTGTTTGTTGTAATTCAACTAACATCTCTGAACTAAAAATATCTACTGTGTCCTGTACCTGGTCTTGTTTTTCTCTCATCAATTGATCAAACATAGTTTCTGATAATTGAATTTTAACTGCCTTATCTTTATTCTTTCTCCTCCTGTTTCAGCCTGTAGTTTTGTGACCTTGTTACCACACAGTCTGGAAAAATCCCAGGATATACTTCCTGTAGTACCTCAGTTGCCTGATTATCCATTAGCTTTTCAACCACAGTAGGCATCACTCCCACCTGTGATCCAGCTACATTATTCATGATGATAAAGTGTATTTCCGGAACCAAGAATTTCTGTCTTGCTCCTACCACGACTTCACCACTTTTCACTGGACTCTCCAACCTTACCTTATACAATGGAACATTACTGTTCTCACCTTGAATTCCACATATTACCACCTTTTCTGTCAATACTCCTTTCAAAGTAAATACCTCCTCATCTGTCACCAAAGATGGACTTACTCCTGTATTTCTTAACATTTTAATTTCTTTTCCCAATCCTCCTGGTATGGAAGTAAACCTTACCTACACAGATAAATTCCTTAAAGAGATCTGGTATTTTCTTGTTAACCAACCCCTGATCAGGCTGTACATTCTTTTGCAGCTCTTTAGCTTCCACTGGAATCTCCTTTACCAATTTAATAAACTGTACTGGCTTATCCTGTTTTACCACATCTGTCTTCCCAGTGCTTTTCTTAAACTACCGATACTGTGACTTCATGTGTCCTACTTTATTTCAGTGAGAAACCTGAGGGCTTTTATTTTTTCTCCCTCCCATGGGTTTCTTTTTAAACCTGTGGTAAACTATCTTCAATGAGAGATAGTAGGAACTGCAGATGCTGGAGAATCCGAGACAACAAGGTGCAGGGCTGGATGAACACAGCAGGCCAAGCAGCATCATAGGAGCAGAGTCTTCCTTTATTACATGAGGATTTCTCTTTACCCCAATTTCTGTCCCTTCATTGCAGTGCTCGATTCTCAGACTCCAGCTCATAAACTCTGAGCTGGAGTTCCTCAAGCAGTCAACATTTGCTGCAGTTGTGGTCACTATGAACCACACTGTGGTTCACCTGCTCTCATATCATGCAGGTATAACACGTCACCTGCTCCTACATCTCTATTTTATTTACTTAGTTCTTAATTTGTCTTTTCTAATTTACATTTTTTTTAGTTTGTAATCTGTGAAATATTTCTTCTATTTACCTTTAATCTTAAAATAACTTAGATATTCAAATTAGCAGCTATTACCAACAAAAGAATGAATGTTTTCTTGTGACATTACTCCTTGCTTTATGCTGGGTCCCCAATCCTGGGCTTCAACTCCTCCTTTTAAAAAGGACTTACTTTGAACTAAAAAAGCAAACAAAAAGGACCTCTTCCCCTCTGCACCCAAGTCCCATGCTGCTCCAAAATCCCAGAATGTTTGCACGTTCTGCCCATGACTTTGTGGGTTTCCTCTGGGAGCTCTGTTTCATCCCATTGCCCAAAGATGTGCAGGTTAGTTGGGTTGCCATAATAAATTGTCCATAGTGTCCAGGTATGTGCAGGCTAGGTGGTTTAGCCATGGTAAATGTGGGGCTACAGCGATAGGGTAGAGGGCTGGGTCTGGGCAGGACACTTAGCAGAGGGTCAGTGTGGAAAAGATGGACTAAAGAGTCTCTTTCCACACTGTAGGGATTCTATGAAATATACACTCACTATGTGTGTATCTCTCGCTGGATGTAATCTCTCCTTACTGACTATATGAAGCCTATTGATTCAAATGCTCATTGTTCATTGAGCCCCATATTGACTCTTCTGTTTCAAACTGCACACTTTGTTCAATCCATCAATCATTCTTCATGGATTAGATACCATTCACTGAGTCCAATGCTCACGATTCTCTGATTCCAATATTTACCCATCTGTGATTTTCATTAATCTTCATTGATTCCAATGCTAATTTTTTCACTGTTGCTCATGCTTGTTCTTTCCTTATTCTGATCACCATGTTGCATTTTTCAATGCTTTCTCTTTAATATTTAAATAAATATTCATTAATTACTCGCTCTGCATCCAGTCTGAGCTTCGAACACTGCAACACATCAGCAATTTACCTGAATGCTGTGTTTCAGGAGGAAGTCACACCCTTACATCAATGACCTCAAAATTCAGGGTCAGGAGGATGTGACTACAAGTGAGTTTATTTATAGCAAACTGACCATAGTGCCATGATACGGGGAGCCATTCAACTGGGAGCAGAAATGAGAAAAGTAGTTAATCAGGGATAGTGTAGTCAGATTCTGCTACCCTCATATCTAGTTTTTTTGACATTGCCAGTAGTTCCTCTAGATGTCAGCATTAGTTCACTCTTCACTCTGGTCTCTGAATGAAGAGGTCTTGGGTTCAATGTAACTCCAGAAATTAAGCCCAAAATCTAAACTGACACTGCAGTCTAGTACTGAGGAAGTACTGCAGTATTGAAAATATCACTTTTCAGCTGAGATATTAAACCAAAGTCCTACCTTCTGCCTCACATGAACATCAGAGATCTTATGGCATTATTAGAAGGAGGACAGTTCCATCAGTAAACACTTATCTCCATCCAAACACCTTGAAAATAGATTATTTGGTCATTTATTCTATGGGTACTTGTGAGATCAAGCTGAGAGCAAATTAACTTTTTCTTCACCAGAGTGAAATATTTTACCATATTTCAAAAGTTGCTCTGGATTATTTCTCAATCCCATCATTTCTGTGATCTTTCTATTCCCATTTTCAGATGAAGTTATACATTCTTTGCAATCCTTTCCAAAGATATGCTCTTCCCCCTTCCAATCCCATTTTCTTCTGCCTTTATCCACAGATAAAATTGCTCTCCCAACACTTACAATGTTATTTTCAACCTGCAATATGATTTTGATTCTCTGTTCAGGATTGTGTTGTTTGCAAATTTCAGCTGAATCACACCCCCAGCTCTACTTTTGATGCCCATACACCAAGAGACACTCTTAGGCTTTAAATTTTGCTCTGCAGAATTGGAACAATTCCTGCCTCTGTAAGCCTGACTCCAGGAAGAGTACCCTGATGAGGTTGGTTGGCTGATCAAGCTGGTTTGTTGATTTGCAGACGTTTTGTTACCATGCTTGGTAACATCCTCAGTGTAGCCTCCGATGAAGTGTCAGTGTGTTTTCCCGCCTGGTTTTTAAACTCTGTGGTCCGTTGAGAGTACCCTGATGTTCTGATTTTCATTTAAGCTGGAGAAGCGACCCTGGAGTATGTTTGGAGGTTTCTGGGTATGCAGGCATTCTGGGCAGAAAGTACACTGAGGATTTTTCAAAGCTATGTGGAAAGCTTAAACAAAAATAAAAAAGGACATCCCACATACCATATCACCCCTCACAATACTTTACACTCTTCCCATACCCAATTCATGCCAACTGCTGACAGTTCAGGCTATCTATGCCAACCTATTCCCTTCTACCTATATTCATAACTTCCATGTCAAATTAGTGCCACTTCATTCTAACCCATGCCCCTACCACACACCACCCTTTGCCCTTGCATGCACTGTGGCAAATTAACCAATATGCACAATGGATAGATCCCAAGACCCATGTCAAGATTAAATATAGTTCTTAAGTAGCTATTGAAGAAGTCACAATTAAAAGAAGCACTCTAATTGATTTAACATCTCACAATCTCTTCTAACAGCAAACATTTGAACTCACAGTCACACTTCAAAGAACTTAAAACAATTTGGAGCTTCAATCAAACTCTGAAAAAGATAGGCACCCCACTGTGATCATGAAAGGTTGTGAAATCAGTCATGAAGCACTAATCCTGTTGTGAGAACTTTCAAAACTATGGCAAAGGGCAGTGTGAAATAACAACAAACAGAAATTATTTCCAAATATTTAAGGGCTAGGATATTTTGTGACCATAAGAGGTGTATTTTGTCCTGGTTTCTTTTGAAGACAGATTTTGAGCCAAATTTATCAAGCTTTCTCTTCCAAGCCAATAAAGTAAATAGGTTGTGAGGCCTCAGGATTCTTTTCAAAGTTGGAACAATAGAAGCAGCATGAATGAGTGGAGTCAGGGTCCCACAGAACCAGAGTTTTAGTTTATATACTAGATTATAGAATAATAGATTTTTAAATTACTAAACAGGATCTGTTCCAATATCATAACATCCCATAGATATACCCTTGGCAAAGGCAAATGTCTAGGCTATCTCCTTGATATATTTGAAGGGGGTTTGGTCTGCTCTATAACAATTTAGACAACTTGACCGCTTGAAAATTCTCTTGACTATTATTGTGACAGCTCCATGTTACTGTTAATAATTCCAAAGGGCACCTTGTCTTTTCTAGAGGACACCTCATATCTCCCAAAGGCCACCTTACTTATCCCAAATGGCACTTGACACCTTGTAAATGTGTCCCAGGACTTTATCCAAAATGTTACCATACCTCACCAAAAAGGTTCTCCAAAGAACTCTTAAGAACCTGAGACCTTCTTCTACCATGTCTAAAATATACATGGTCATGTTTTCGAAAGCCCACTAATGAAGATCAGGTCTGACTGAGTCGGCTGTACCTGACCATGTGCAGTTGACCACGAACTGTGGATGTACAAATTAAGACCCATTCCCACTCCCCATATGTTTTGGGGAGGGGTAAGTGGGGGGAGACAGGAGATTCCAGATTAGCAGCTTCACACTCATTTTCACTGTGAAGAGCCTCTCCCTCTGTCCAGAGATTCAGGCCTTATTTTCTCTCATCTATTTTCTTGTTAACAATTCTGGGATAATCCCAGAATACAAAGATTAGCTTTCTTTTTCGCTTCTTTAATGTCTCTCCTCATCTCTTCTGCTTTCACTTTAAACAAAAAAATTGAGGAATTTGTGCTTGTTTTGTCACTAGGACGAGTACATCCTTTAGTTATCTCTACTATATCACTGAGCAAAGCTTTCTCCTGCCATAGTGCTGAACTTATAGCTCTGCCTAATTTTCTGTTTTATTTTCTTTCATCCCTCACTGAGGTCATTTTATCTAAGAATTGTATTACTGCTCTTTATTCCCACTGAACTCTAAATGTTTGACTTCCCATCTTTTTCCAGTGTTTCCTGATATTGCTAATTCTCCCCCACCTCATTTGGCCATGTGAATGGTGCTTAACATTGTGCAACCATCAATGAACATCCCTAGTTCCAATCTGCAGGAAAGGTCATTGGTGAAGCAGCAGAGACCCAGATAATGTTCTGAGGACCCGGGTTTGAGCCCTGCCACGGCAGCTGGTGAAATTTGAATTCAATAAACTATCTGAAATTAATAATCCAATAATGATCATGAACACGTTGACAATTGTTGGAAAAACCCAACTGGTTCACTAATGTCTTTTAGGGAAGGAAACTGGCATCTTTACCTGGTTTGGCCTCCGTGTGACTCCAGACCCACAGCAATGTGGTCGACTCTTAAATGCCCTCTGGGCAATTAGAGATGGGTAATAAATGCCTCTTCAGTGACTCCCTCATCCCATGAATGAATAAAGGAGCTGGAGATGGTTGGGCTTAGGACACTACCCTGAGGAACTCCTGCAGAGATGCTCTGGAGCTGAATGACTGATTTCCAACAAGCACAATCATCTTTCTCTGTGCGAGATGTGACTCCACCCAGCAGACAGCTTGCCCCCTGATTCCCATTGACTCCAGCTTTACTAGCTGTTGTTGACGCCTCAGATGGTTCAATGCAGCCTTGATATTAAGACATGTTGCCACATGTCTGGAGTTCAGCTTTGTCCATGGTTGGACCAAGGTTATGATGTAATCAGAAGATGAAGATGTCTGTCCAAACTGAGCACCAAACAGTAGTTCACATTAAGCAGGTGCTGCTTGATAATACTGTCGCTGACCTCTTCCATCATTTTTATTCTAAGAGTAGACACATAGGCTGATAAATGCCTGGATTGAATTAGTCCAGATTTTTGAGCACAGGACATTCCTGAGTGATTTTCCATATTGTCAAGTAGATACCAGTGTTGTAGCTACACTGGAACAGCTTGGCTAGGGGTGCAGCTAATTCTGGAGCATAAACCTTCAGTACTATTGTTGGAATGTTATCAGGGTTCAGAGCCTTTGTAGAAACCAGTGTCTTCAGCTGCATCTTTATATCTCATGCAGTGAATCGAATTGGCTGAAGACTGGTATCTGTGATGCTGGGGACCTCTGGAGGAGGTTGAGATGAAATATCCACTTGGAATTTCTGGCCGAAGGTGGATGCAAATATTTCAGCTTTGACATTTGCACTGATGTGCTGCTCTTCTCAATCGCCAATGATGGGGATGCTTGTGGAGCCTCCTGTTGGTTGTTTAATTTACCACCACCGTTCACTCGTGAATGAGTTTAGAGTTTAGATCTGATCCATTTGTTGTCATTTCTCTTAGTTCCATCTATCATATGCTACCTCCACTGTTTTGCACCCAAGTAGTCCTGTTTTTTAGCTTCACCAGGTTGACACCTTATTTTTAGGTATGCTTGGCACTGCTCCTGGCATGTTATCCTGAATCCTTCATTGAACCAGGATAGACCCCCTGGCTTGATGGCAGTGGCAGAGTGGGAGGTATGTTGGACCGTGAAGTTGCAGATTGTGCTGGAGCATGATTCTGCTGCTGTTGGTGCCCACAGCACCTAATGGATGTCAGTTTTGAGTTGCTACATCTGTCTGAAATCTGTTTCATTCAGCTCAGTGATAGTGCCACACAACAGAAGGTAGCTTCACAAGGACTGTGTGGTGATTACTCGTACCAGTTTTGTCGTGCATGGATGCATCTACGACAGGCAGATTAGTGAGTAACAGGGCAAGTAGGTTTTTTCATCTTGTTGATTTCCTCATTTGCCACAGACCCAGTTTAGCAGCTGTGACCTTTATTAATCAACCAGTGAGTCAGCAATGGTGCTGCTGAGCCTTCGTGATGAATGATTCATAGAAGTATCATCAAATCCTGACAGTGTGGAAACAGGCCCTTCGGCCCAACAAGTCCACAGCGATGCTCTGAGCATCCCACCCAGACCCATCCCCCTATAACCTACTTAATCTACAGATCCCTGAACACTATGGGCAAATGGCCAATCCTCCTAACCTGCACATCTTTGGACTGTGGGAGGAAATCGGAGCACCCAGACGAAACACACGCAGACGCTGGGAGTATGTAGAAACTCCACACAATTGCCCGAGGTTAGAATCAAACCTGGGTCCCTGGTGCTGTGAGGTAACAGTGCCAGCCACTGAGCCACCGTGCTGCTCTTCCCCTACCTCTCAATGATATTGAAGTCCTTCAGCCAGACTACATTCTGTGCACTTGCACCCTCAGTGCTTCCTCCAAGTGGTATTCAGCATGGAGGAGTCAGGACTATGAACAGCTGACGGAAGATGGTAGGTTAGGAAGCAGGAGGTTTCCTTGGCCAAGTGACCTGATACCATGAAACTCCAGGAGGTTTGAAGTCAACCTTGAGAACACCCAGGGCAACTCCTTCCCAATGGCATTCATTGAGCTATCACCTATGGTGTGCCTGTTCTGCTCGTGGCATAGAATGGTGGTGATGGTGTCTGGGATATTGTTTGAAAGAAATGATTCCATGAGTATGATGATGTCAGGCTGTGGCTTTAATGCCCAGATATTAATGAGAAGGACTTTGCAGAGTTGACTCATCAGGGTTTGCTGTTGTTGTTTTCAGGTGTTAGGTTAATGCCAGATGTCTATTTTGTTTCATTTATTTATTTTTTTTAAGAGGGCATTAAAGAGTCAAACACATTGGGTTTAAAAATTCCATGCAGCCCAGACTAAGTAAGAGTAGTGAATTTCTTTACCTAAAGGACATCAGTGAACAAACTGGGTTTTTATGACTATCAACAATAGTTTTATGGCTGCTATTAGATTAGCTTTTAATTCCAGATCTTATTGAATTTAAGTTCCACCAGCTGCCACGGAGTTTTTTGAATGCATTTCCAGAAAATTAGCCTGTACCTGTAATTTTCTTGCTAGTGACATTACCACTGCATTAGCCTTCCAAGTACTATCTTCCACAAATTTGAGCACACCCACATGTGCCTTGGGATGTTTTATTACATCAAAGGTGATTTACGCTTCTATTGTTTTTGTTGTTCATATTCTAACTCGTACAAAATATCACGTAGTGCTTACCACATAAACAAGCTAATGTGAGGCCAGAAGTCAAGAATAATTTGATCAGTGCTACAAAATATTCAATGCAAAATGTAAGTCAGCGGTGAAAATTTTAATTCACCACATTTTGCAGTAAAAATAACAAAAAGTTATATTTACTTCTTTCTGGCTTTAGGTGCCACACTTTCCTGGCAGGTTTAATCTAGTCTGTCAATCTGATAGCCTGTCAGTTTCATAGAACATTGGACATAGAACCTCGTCTGAGATTTCACAGTTCTTTGCTTGAAAAAGCTTTTGACATCTTTTGTATACAATTCTGTGAAAAATTTCTCTTCTGCCCTTTACCGGCTCATGGAAATCTGGAATTCTTTCCTTTAAAAATTGTGAGTCAAGTGAAAATTTTGAAATTGAGATTGATAGATTTTTGTTTCAGTTTTAAAGAGTAGGGAACCGAAGCTTGAAAATTACATGAAAATACCTATAGTCTAAGTGCGTGGTGGAACAGGTTTGATGGGCTCTGTGATAACAAGGTGTAGAGCTGGATGAACACAGCAGGCCAAGCAGCTGATGAAGCTGATGAAAACTGATGAAGGGTCTAGGCCCGAAACGTCAGCCTTCCTGCTCCTATGATGCTGCTTGGCCTGCTGTGTTCATCCAGCTCTACACCTTGTTATCTCAGATTTTCCAGCATCTGCAGTTCCTACTATCGTTGATGGGCTCTATGTCAAGTTCACAAATTGTCACTATTCAAAACTGCAGTCAGCCACAAATTCTCAGAAAACGTTCTTGCAAATGTTCTGGCTCAGCCTTTGCTAGTTTTCTACTCAAGTGAACAAGCCCTACACATGAAATGTAATTATACCTAGTATAATCAGAATTACGATTCCTGATGGTAGTATTAATTCTGTGACTGGGGGAGTCAGCATGTGATTACTGCCTGTTAGTTCACCTTCAGCATTTGCAAATACAGCAGGTGTCATGAAATTTTCACAATGACTCAGAATTCTGAAATTTATTTGTAAATTCATTTTTAGAGACTGCAAGACCAGACAACAGAAACCCACCCACCGTGTGTCTGCTTTTAATGTGACTGCACTTGTCACCAAACTTTAATCTTACAGGTTCAGAAAATGAAATAATCAATTTCCTGCAAATGATGTCTACATGTCTGGGTGACATCTTTCAAGTGCCAGATGTTCCAGGACTTTCATACGCAGAAATCCCATCCAACATATTAGACGCTATATATCAAAAAATTATCACTTTCTGGAAGAAATTCAAATAAGAGAAGACACTTTCATCACAAAAAAATATATTTCTCTGGAACAAACCTGGGAACTAAAGAACATCTTAATCGTGAACCTTCCCTCAAAACAAACACAGTCAATCTGGATACACCAGAGCATTATGGAGTGATTCTGAGCAGCCAGACTGGGCAGAGCACAGTGAGGGGTATCAATGTGTACAACATGCAGGAATGAATCCTCTGCCAACACCATCTTCCCTTAAGGTAGCACTGCCTCAGCTGTTTGTGTGTAGCTCAGCCTCAATTGCTTCAGTGTGGCATTCTGTTTGGATCGTTTTTCTGTTGCTTGAGCGATGCTTATGAAAGCATTAAATGGAAGGGAGAATGACTGCTCACAGTGGGCTACCAGGTTAGCTGCCTTGCATGCTGAGCTACTTGGGGGTTAGCTGTCACACTGAGATGGGAGTGGGATTGTCGGGAGCTTGCAGGAAGACTAGTTCTTAAAATTTAATTTCACCTTCAAATTGGCAAAAGTTAATCCGTCAAAGAGTGTGTTGGAATTCATGTGGACTGCTATCTCAGGGAGAGCCAAATGATATGGGGAGACAGGTGGCGTGGTGGTTAGTGGTTAGCACTGCTGCCTCAGTGCCAGGGACCCGGGTTTAATTCCACCCTTGGGTGACTGTCTGTGTGGAGTTTGCACATTCTCCTATGTCTGTGTCAGTGTCCTCCCTCAGTTCTAAAGATGTGAAATTTAGGTGAATTGGCCATGCTAAATTGCCCATAGTGTCCAGTAATGTTTAGCCTCAGTGGATTAGCCATGGGGAATGCAAAGTTACCAGATAGGGTAGATGATGGGCCTGGGTGGAATGCTCTTTGGAGGGTTGGTGTGAACTCGATGGGCGAAAAGGTCTGCTTTCACACTGTAGGAATTCTATGATGTTGGGGTAGCATTAGCATTATCCTGTTTGTAAACAGGTAGCAACGAACCTTTTGGACTGTCAAACGAGAATTCAAAGTTTCATTTCAAAACTTAACATGGTGTGGTTTAAATATATAACTTTGTGAACCCAGTACCAGAGGCTAGTCTATCCTTTGAGAAAGATCCCTCACTCAAAGGAGGTCCAGTAATCCAACCAAGTCCCCAGTAATGATGAACTACCCGCTCTTGGCTCTGCAGGGAAGTTTTCCTCCAATGCCTCTCTTAGTGGCACTTTGTGAGGAGACGCTACACTGATACAAAAATAACTTGCATATCATATTGATACTTGTTGATGTGAGAATAAAAGTAGCATGGCACTAACACATTGACCATTTTACTCAGCTTTTCTCTGAAGCTTTCAGACTGCAGAGACCGCATCAATTCCGCTGTTAGAAAATATAGAAGCAGTTCAACCAATGCAGTGAAGCTTCTGTGCTTAACTAGATAAACATTTTCTTTTAGTATTTGCGCGTAAGAGTTGTAGCCGACTCAGTGTTCCTCCTGCTCTGCTCTCCACCAGTGCTGGGAGCCATTTGCTCATACACAGAATTCTCCTCTTCTTTCTTTGTCACCCTCTGTAAAAGAAATGTGTATATTTAGGGTCATTTCCAGCCATAGCTTCCGGTTCATTCAACAATTAACTGAAAGATACGTTTTCAGTACTCAACATCAATCCATATCTGAATTGTGTCTTCAGCCCAAGGAAAGGCCCCTAAGAAACCACCATGATATTGCCAGACATATTAGCAGGGTTGACTTGGTCACAAAGATAGGTTTTAAATTAGCGACAAAGAGAGATAGAGTTAAGTGAGCTAAAAAGAGAGAGGCAACATGAGGTTTAAGAAGGGAATTCCAATGTTTAAAGTCAAGGAGCTAATGTCAGGACTACCAAAGATAGGTTATCTAAAAGTCTAGAACTGAAGGAGCACAGAGATCTCAGCATGTTGTAGGACTGGAGAAGATTAGAGATATAGGGAGGCTGAGGCAATGGAGAGGTTAGAGCACAAAGTTAAGGATTTCATAGCTGAGGTAATACTGGACTGGGAGCCAATGTAGATTTAATGAATTGTATTGGGCACATATATCAGTTGTCACAGTCCCAGGACATCATTGCAAGAATGAATGAATGAATGAATGAATGAATGAATGATTGATTTATTGTCACATATATCTAGAGAGATACAGTGAAAAGTGTTCTGTTGCCAGAATCTGGCGCCATTTTGAGATACAAAAGAATAAAAAGAAAGTACTTAAGTAAAGTTCAGCTTCAATGGCCGTAGTCCAAAACATGGCTCCAGGACTTCTGCAAAGTCCTTGCTGTAAGCCTACTGCAGCCAGGAGCTCCTGCTCCCAGCACTGACACTGCTGCAGTTGACGACCTGCTGCTGCTGAAAGGGTCCACACTCCAAGCCTACCGCAGCCAAGAGTCCCCACTCCATCATCACTGTAGCCAATGCCCTTCCACCATTCTGGGAATCCGTGCTTCGGGCCTATGAAGTCAGGAGTCAATGCCGACACCACTCGGCCAAATCGACTCCAGTGAAACATCAACAAAGAGAAAAGTTCCTCAGGATAGTGTCCCAGGCCCAACCGTCTTCAGCTGCTTCATCAATGACCTTCCCTTCATCATAAAGTCAGAAGTGAAGTTGTTAGCCAATGCTTGTGCAATGTTCAGCACTATTCCCAACTCCTCGGATACTGAAGCAATCCGTGTTCAAAAGAAACAAGGTCTGGACAATATCTAAGGATTGGGCTGACAAGTGGCAAAAGCTACATTCATAGCACATAAGCACCTTACAATGACCACCATCTACAAGACAGAATCTAACCATCTTCCAATGACCTTCAAAGCCATTACTATTACTTAAACCCCATTACCAACATCATGGGTTATCATTGACCAGAAATTGAACTTGATCAACCATAGAAATACAGTAGCTACAATAAGTTAGTGTGTAATGGCTCCCCAAAGTGTGTCTACCATCTACAAGGAACAATTCAAAAATATGATGGAATATTCCCCACGTCCCTGGATGAATGTAGCGCCAATAATGCAAGAAGCTTGACACCATCCAGGTTAAAGCAACCCAACTAATTGGCACCTCCTTCACCACCTTCAAGATTCACTTCCTCCACCAATGATGCACAGTGTCATCAAGTATATACCATCTACAGATTGCGTTGCAGAAATTCCAAGGTTTCTTGGACAGCATCTTCCAAACTCTCAATCTCCACCATCTAGAAGGACAAGGCAGCAGATAGATGGGAACATCACCTAAGATTCCATCCAAGCCACAAAACATCCTGACTTCGAAATATATCGCCGCTCCTTCAGTGTTGCTGGGTCAAAATCCTCAAACTCCTTTCCAAACAGAACTATGAGCCTTGCTTTACTCCAAAAACTGCAGCAGCTAAAGAAGGTGGTTCACAACCCTGATTTCCAGGCAATTAGGGATGGGCAATGATTGCCAGCCCAACCACTGATGCCCACATCCCACAAACAAATTTTAAAAAAGTTCATATTAGCAGAAGTGCAGTTTAGTTTGTGAAATGCTCCAGGTTGTCTGAGCTAGAAGGAAATCTTCAGGATATCAGAGCCGGAAGGAAGTCTAAAATTGTTTTAGCAGTCATGAAGAAGGCTGGAAAATAACCTTAGCTGCTGGTGCAGTTTAGTGAAAAACATCAGTGAGTTAACTTGTGTCAGTATACCTCTGAGGGACATATTCTAGATATCGGGTGAATGTCAGGAAGTTATTGAAAGGAAATGCTTGCAACCTTGTCAGTTGAGCAGGAAATTAAACTTGGAAGACAGAAACAATACCTAACTGGGCTAAATGTCTATGAATAATATTATTGTGAAGAAGGGTTACATTTGTCTTCTTCCTCTTTATAAGATCTTTCCAAATTCTTTTGATATTATTCCTTTTGTTTAATAAACCTACACTCCTTTTTGGCAGCTTCTTGCAAATACATTCAGTGACGGACAACTACTGTAATGACTAAAGTGCAAAAATAAAACTGATAGTCTATCAAGCCAGGTTTCATTCTGCAACCTGACTTGTCTAGTTTTACTATCAGCTGGGCTGATAACATGTTTTTGCAGCAACTTATAACAAATGCTTTTTGGAATTCCAAGAATATACATCTGGCGGTTCCCTTTTATTTAATTAATTATTTTTATCCTCATAATAGCTAACAAGTTCATCAAATGGCATTTCACTTTTGGGGTGGCATGGTGGCTTAGCGGTTAGCACTGCTGCGTCACAGTGCCAGGTACCCAGGTTCAATTCCAGCCTTAGGTGACTGTCTGTGTGGAGTTTGCACATTCTCCCCATATCTGAGTGGGTTTCCACTGGGTGCTCTGGTTTCCTCCAAAGATGTGTGGGCTAGGTGGATTGGCCATGCTAAATTGCCCATAGTGTCCAGGGATGTTTAGGTTAGACATGGGGAAATACAGAGTTAGGGGAATGAGTCAGGGTGGGATGCTCTTCAGACAGGCAGTGTGGACCTGTTGGGCCAAATGGCCTGTTTTCACACTGTAGGGATTCTATGATTTAAAACTTTTTTGACATATTCTAACAGCACTGTCAAAACTTCCTTAATAACTAATTTCCAGGATCTGCTGCATTTTTCCTTTAATAGACTTCAGCACTTTGTTGATGACTAACTGAAAGTTAGCAGGTTTGTAGTTTCCTGTTTTCTCTCTCCTTCCTGTCTTGACTAACAACGTTTCATTTGCTAACTTCTAACCTGCTGGGACTGTTCTAGAATCTAGGGAATTTTGGAAAATTATAGCCAGTCTATCTACTATCTTCACAGCTATCTCTTTTAAAATCCCAATATGTACATAATCAGCTTCTAGGGCCTTGTCAGCTTTTTGACCTTCCTGTATTTTTTCTCTGCTAAGATGAATTATCTTAATTGCCTCACTCTTATTAACCTCTAGACAGGAGTAAAGAGTGGAAGATAGGCAATTTTCACACAAAGAGATCGTGGTGATGGGGCAGATCTGGAGATGGCAACTTAGTTCAAGTCAAATAGGGTGGTAAGGTTGCAAACAGTAGTGTAATCTTCGGCGGTGGCCAAGGAAAGGAATGGTGTTGAGTTGAGTTTTTTGATGGGGACAAAAGACAATGGTTTTAGCTTGTTTGATGATTAATTGCCATAAACATTTGAGAGAAGAACAACTGTTAGGAAAAAAAAGACACTGAAATTGCCTATGTTGCTGTTAAAATGTCTCTGCTGCCATGACTATACACTTCTACTGGAGTTTGGTGAAAATCCTCCTAGTTTGAGATATCCTTTGTTAGGGTCTGGTTAATCACATTGTTACATTATTAATATCTTCATTTAGGGTTAAGAACATAAGGTTTATTATTATAATTGCTTATACATAGAGCATCTTTAACCCTGGGGGTCGAAGGGGCTGTATAACCAAGTTGTCAATAAACTTTATCTACAAAGCAAGGTGCATTTGGTTTTCTGTCTCACTGACTGGCTTAGAATCACATCAACAGCTTTCACACTCTTCCTTCACTTGCTGCCCTACTTCTCTTTCCACTTGTAACTCCATTGACACCACTGCTGCTGTTAATGAAATGGGGTGAGTTGAGAGCTATTAAATGCTTTTTTGAGTGAGATTTCTGATCTTGTACCTCTGTCTTATGTGGAGAAGCATGCCATGGAAGGTGCCACTTCATCCTCCCATTATGCCTTTGTGTCTATATCACAAATTATTTGGCAGGATGAGTTGGGTAGACAAACTTGGAGATTGGTTCCTAAATCTCAGCTTTGAATGACAGAGAAACTAGGGAGTGGATGAGTGGTAAACGACAGCTCTTGCCCATCCAAAACTCCACAGCCATCGTTATAAGATTGCTTCCATACACATCTCAAATATGCTCAAATCTAAACCAGTGTGTGGCCAGGGAGCACAATGTCTGGTACCTATCATTAAGAGTGGGGAGAAAATTACAAGGGATTGATGGCCACCGTGAGGGGGTCAGTGTGTCTGGAAGGTCCCACTGAACTGGAAACAGGTCAATTCTAATGCCCTTTTTCACAAAAGAGGAAAAGACAGAGAATTTAAAAAAAAGCCCTAATTATGACCCAGCAACTGGAAAAATAATATTATCCTTCAAACAGATCCATGGCTTAAGCAAATTAAAATCGTAAGTATCAACTATGTGGATCCAGAAGGACCTGACGTGATGTGTCCTCTGGATACATGCTAGATAATACACTGATGGGGAGAGTTCCAGAGATCCATACACTGAGTGGAGTGCTCCTGGGATCTGTGTTGGGAAGATGTACTGAGTAGAATGCCTCTGGGATCTGTGTTTGGGAGATGCACTGTGTATGGTGTCCCAAGGCTCTATGTTGGGGAGAAGTATCGAGTGCACTGTCCCTAGGATCTACGTTGGGGAAAAGTACTGTATGCAGTGTCCCTGGGATTTGTGTCGGGGAGATGTACTGAGTGGCTAGAGTGTAGAAACAGAAGATCAATCTAAATCAGAAGATGTTGTCAGAACACTCCACGGGGCTCTGGGATGATGGCTGTAAGTTGTCTCCTTGACCTGCTGTAGGAACATCCAAAGTGCTGTTACAAAGGGAGTTCCAGGATTTTGATCCAGTCACAGTGAACATACGGTGATACAGTTCCAAGTTAGGATGGTGTTTCACTTAAAGAGGAACTTGCAGGTCCCCATATATCTGCTGCCCTTGTTTGTATTGGTGGTAAAGGTCTCTGGTTTGGAAAGTGCTGTCAAAGTGCCTTGGTGATTTACTGTAGTACATCTTATAGATGGTGCACATTGCTGTCAGTCGATTGGACTTTTTTGACCTGGATGGTCTGAAGTTTCCTGAGGCCCCTTGGAGCATCCAGGCAAGTGGGGAGTACTCCATCACATTCTTGACTTGATGTTTTGCATCAGGAGACAGGAGGCAAGTTCCTTGCTGCAGGATTTCTAGCCATTGACCTACTTTTAATATGTCTTGTCCAATTCTGTTTTTGTTCAATGGAAACCTCTGGGATGTTGATGCTGGGGAACTCAGTGATGTTAATGCCACTGAATGTGAATGGGAGATGCTTGGATTCTCTCTTGTGCACTTGTGAGTTGTGAATACTATTTGCCACTTGTCAGCCTGGATATTGTCCAGAACTTATTGCTTTTGAACATTGTCTGCTTCAGTATCTGAGGAGTTGTGAATGGTGCTGAACATTGTGCAGTCATCGGTGAATATCCCCACTTTTGACATTATGGTGAAGAGAAGGTCAGTGATGAAGCAATTGAAGATGTTTGGGCTTAGGACATGACCCTGAGGATCTCCAGAAGAAATGCCCTGGAGCTGAGATGATTGACCTCCAACAACCATCTTCCTTTGTTCTTGATATGACTCCAAATAGTGAAGAGTATTACCTCCAATACCAAGCCCATCCCCCAGACCCCTCCTGCACCTAATTCCCATTGACTCAGGGGAGGCGATGGCCTAGTGTTATTATCGCTGGACTGTTAATCCAGAGACCTAGATAACATTCTGGGGACCTGGGTTCAAATCCTGCTTTGGCAGATGGTGGAATTTGAATCTGATAAAATATATGGAATTAAGAACCTAATGATAACCATGAATCCATTGTCGATTGTTGAAAAAACCCACCTGGTTCACTAATGTCCTTTAGGGAAGGAAACTGCCATCTTTACCTGGTCTGGCCTACATGTGACTCCAGACCCACAGCAATGTGGTTGACTCTGAACTGCCCTCTGGACAATTAGGGATGGGCAATAAATGCTGCCTGGTCAGTGATGCCCTCATCCCATTAAGAATGAAGGAAAAAAAAGGTTCCTTGATGCCACACTTGGTCAAATGCTGCCTTAATGTCAAAGGTTGTCACTGGAACTTCTCCTTTTGAGTTCAGCTCTTTTGACAAAAGCTGTAATGAGATCAGGAGCTTCGTGGATCTACAGGAAGTCAGACTCACTATCAGTAAGCAGGCCACTGTTGAATAAACACTTTATAGCATCACTGGTGACACCTTCCACCATTCTGCTTTCCTCTCTGACTGTGGTGGAGCAGAAGTGGCTCCTGGGAAGTTTAATTCTTCAGCCTTATGAAGAGCAAATGAGGAGGAATGGCACACTAAGTAGATTAGAAGTGGTTAATGTGAAGAATTGTCCCAAGATGAGGGAACCTAAGGTACAGATTGTTTCATGACATGTTTGGGAGTTCTGTTGGGCAACTTTATCAAACACAGGGAGCCATCAAAAGCCAGTAGAGTTGGGAGACAAAGTTCTGAGTCATTCAAATGGTGGTTAGATATAGTAACGTGTATATTGTGCTGAAGGCATCCCTTTTCAATACTTTTTCTTTCTGTAATGGTAGTGATGTTCCATTAGGCACTTACTTTAGCTCTGCATGTCTTCAATGTCAGTACAGTGCTGTAGATCACACTGAACAGAGTCAGGATACTGAGAAGTCCCATGGTCAAGAGCATTACAAACTGGAAACCTGAAACACAATAAAAAATATGATTGAAAGAACACTGCAATATAAGACTGTAACCTCAGGTATGTTAATATAAACAAGATTGTGATAACTGCATGCCTTTCTATCAAACAGATCTATTTCGTCATCTAGTGCCCTAAAAATGTCCAGAGATGTCTTCAAAAGTAGAGTTTGCAGCATTCCCATTGAATTAGTGGCATGGCACAGTGGCTCAGTGATTAGCCCTGCTGCCTCACAGCACCAGGGACCTGGGTTCAATTCCACCCTCAGGCAACTGTCTGTGTGGAGTTTGCACATTCTCCCCATGTCTGTGTGGGTTTCCTCCCACAGTTCCAAAGATGTGCATGTTAGGTGGATTGGCTGTGGGAAATGCAGGGTTACAAGGATGGGGTGGGTCTAGGTGGGATGCTCTTTGGAGGGTCAGTGTGGATAGGCCGAGTGGCCTGCTTCTGCACTGCAGGTATTGTACTGAATAGAGGAGATATGGGAAAGCCATTTCCTCTGCTGGAAGAGTCCAGGGTGAAAAAAGGAGGACAGGTTTTGAAATTAGAATGCTAGACCATTCAGGAGTGAAATCAGGAAGTAATGTTTCATGGAGAAAATTCAGTTTATCCTCACTCCAATGGCTGGAACCATTTAATTGTAAAGCTGGAAGTTTTTTATGATTAGGCAATGTTATTTAGGGCTATGGGACAAAGGTTGGCAAAGGAAGTTGAGGTACATATCAATCATTATCTAACCCAGTGACAAAATGAAGGAAATACTTGCATTGATATCATGCCTTTCACAAGCTCTGAACTTTCCAAAACACTTTACAGCCAACTAAGTACATAACTATGGCTAAAGTCACTAAAGTTTATGGTTTTATATTTTTACATAGCCAATCTGTTTTAGACTGTTATGTGCTGATGAAAATCACAAATCTTAATACTGTGTAACTGTAAGAACAGTGGCTTATGAATTTCTTAACAATTAATTTCTTAATAATTAATTTGGAAGTTGGCCATCAGATAGCAAGTGGGGGGAGAGGGGATGTTGGGTAAGGCAAAATACTATATTTGTACACTGGGGTCTCTTCTGATATTGGGTTTGTTGCAACAGATTAGAGGAAGCTATATTCTGTGTCTAACCCAGTGCTGTACCTTTTTGGGACTGTTTGACTGGGACAGTGTAGAGTGAGTTTTATTCTGTACCTAACCTTGTGATATACCTATCCTGGGACTGTTGGATGGAACAGTGTAGAAGCAGCTTTATTGTGTATGTAATCCTGTGCTCTCCCTAACCTGGAAGTGTTTGATGGGACAGTGTAGAGAAAGCTTTATTCTATATCTAATCCTGTGCTACCCCTGTAAGATTTATCTTATAGAGGTTTATAAAATCACGAGGGGTATAGATAAGGTGAATGGCAGGTGTCTTTTCCCTAGGGTGGGCTTTTCAAGACTATGGATCATATTTTTAAGTTGAGAGGAGATTGAGAGGAGAAAGTGTTAGAAAGTACACGGAGGCAGCATGGATCTTCCAGCTGCTCCTGGGGTTGCAGGCTTAGTTAAAATTTATTATAGTTTTATTACAGTTGTTACAGTTATTATACACAGAGGATATGACTGAATCTATAAGACATGAGAGGCTTTTTTTTTTAAAACATAGAGTGGTTCATATGTGGAATGAACTTCCAGAGGAAGTGGTGGATGCGGCTACAGTTACAATGTTTAAAATACACTTCGATAAGTACATGAATAGGAAATATTTGGAGAGATATGGGCCAAGTGCAGACAGGTAGAACTAGTTTATTTTGGCTTATGGTTGGCTTGGACTGGTTGGACCGAAAGGTCTGTTTCCGTGCTGTATGACTCTGTGACCCAGTGCTGTACCTTTCTGTTTGATGGGGATAGTGTGCAGAGAGCTTTACTGTCTATCTAACCCTGTGTTGTACCTGTTCTAGGAGTGTTTATTTTTAACACAAGTTGCCTAAAATTAAACAAGTCCCATCCACCTGTGTGAACACATTAATAAATACACAAGTTAACCCAGAAGTTATACAAATCCGTAACTGCTTTCACATTTCTGGCAATTCTTTTTGCTGGTGAAGATGATGGTCCCACTCCCTTTTTTCCCTTCATAAGGGGGTGGGTACAATTTCTCGATCTTGCAGAAATAGTTGTCAATTAAAGATGAGTTGAATCCGTATAATGTGACAGAAACACTGCCTGGTTTCCGGTTAATCTGGCAATGCAGGACTTCTGTAGAGTTGACATGGTGTACAGATGAATTTGTTCTCCCAATGCAAATCACTTCTTCATTGCTTCCTTTAAGGATTGTTAATTTTAGTTCTGTGTTTTCCTCGCAGTTGTGGGTACACTCTAGAGTGGCCTCACCAGTGCTTTCAACCTCCACGGACATAGGCTGGTCAATTCTTAGTCCAGCTACTAGAAAAGATAGAAAGAGAAACCATTCATCCTGGTCAAAGTGTTATATCTATTATAATTATTCATTCTTAATCATTCCTATTTGCTTTTACGCTTATTTGTCTCTCCACTTGACTGATACCCTACCCAAATTTATACTCATCTGGTTCATCCCTCACTCGGCTTTACTGTTTGAAAGCTAAAACTTAATGGTGAAACCAGAAGTTGATTTGGTCCTGCCAATTTCCCATGGGGTGTTACATTAAGATCGTCCTCAATACAACGGCTTCAGATAGTGCAATATGTAGGCAGGAAAGTGACATAATTTGAGATGGGCAGGCCCTGGGATTAATTTTCAATATACTGTCTGGGAGCAAAACTGGCATCACATACTAACCATCTAGTAGAGAAACTGCCTGATTCACTTTTCTGATCTGGGAATCAAAATCAGCTGTTTTTTATAATGAGTGGCCAATCCTGAATGCCAATTTGGGTTGCAAGTTGAAAATTGAGTTCAAAATGACTCCTTTTGTTTTAGTTTGAATTCTTTTTGAAGTGTAACCTCATGTTCTCTTTCGCAGGGACACCAGAGTGAAGGGATATCCAAGACCTATGTAGATTTTCCCCCTGCCCCACCCCCGCCCAATGAATGCCATGCAGTAGAACGTTTCCCTTAGTACTATCAAACTATAGAAACATACAGAAACTCCACTCCCTCTATGCAATACTGATAAATACTAGTAGCCTGATAATGCAGCCCAGACCATGGCACAAGTAATAGGTCTCCAATCAAGGAAAGGAAAATTGTGCAGCTTAAGGCTCATCTCAATTTCTTTCTATCCTTCAGTTCTTTTCAAATTGAAGGTCAAGTGCAAGGTATTGTGCAAATAAATCCCTCACTTCCGATGGTTTTGCTGACATAAAAGGTGCCATGCCAGGGAACTTGTACCAGCTAACATCTGGAGCAAACCATGCAGAAGAACCAAGCAAAGCCCAAGATCCTCCCAGCAGTAAAGAAATTAGTGCAAGGTAATCAAACAGGAGGCTGGAACAACACAGCAAGCCAGGCAGCGTCTGGAGGAAAGGAGAAGTCAATGTTTCAGCCCTTCAGGACTGAAGAAGGATAGTACCCGAAATGTTGACTTTTCCTTTCTTCCAGATGCCTCCTGGCTTGGTGTGTTCTTCCAGCCTCCTGTTTGTCTACATTGGATTCCAGCATCTGCAGTCTTTTTGTCTCCCTCCAAAGAAATTAGTGCACTTGGCTGCAATTGGAATTACACTTTTCTTTGGCCTAAGAACACCAGGAATACTACAGAGAGAGCGAAAGAGAGATGAAAAAGAGAGAGAGAGGGAAGAGAAAATGAGAAGTTTTAGAACTGAAATCACAAATTGCAGAAAAAATGTTCCAGCCACTTTGCAAATAGCAAGGTCACACAATCTGCTGTGAGAAAAATAACCTAATCTGTTTTTTTTGGTCATGGTTAAGGGATACATTTAGCTAGGAGAAGTC
The DNA here is from genome assembly GCF_021869965.1 of Rhincodon typus. Classification (NCBI taxonomy): domain Eukaryota; kingdom Metazoa; phylum Chordata; class Chondrichthyes; order Orectolobiformes; family Rhincodontidae; genus Rhincodon; species Rhincodon typus. The sequence goes on from NC_063338.1 coordinate 5,474,424, forward strand.
CATTGTTCAATATGAAATAGTGGCATAGGATATTTTACAACAAACACACGAATGACCAGGACTGGGACATAGTTATAGATGGCCAAGAGACCTCATCTATGATTGTCTCAGTGGTAGGATATGGACCCAGGCATCTAGCTTCCAGATGTTCAGACATTCTGAATTAAAGGGATCACATTTACAGTACCATCTAAACATACAGACATTGTTTAAGGCTTGCTAATACGCTAGGACCGGATTTGGCAAAAATAAGTCTGTATGTTGTTTGTATCAAACAAGTAGACAGTTTGAAACTTTGAATTTTAATTACAAATGCAGCTCATAATTTTATGAACATAGGTTAATCTGTGTATTATCACAGTATAATACAGTATTATATTAAACAAAAATACTTGGATTCATACAGTTCTTGCAAAATCACCCTGAAATAGAGAGAAAGAGTGAATTGCTTTTGAAATAGTATCACTGTATTTATCCAACGTTAATAGCATATTGGCCATTTTGCACAGACCAAGGTCTCTCAAAGAGCACTGTGAAAAAGATTTACAAGGACATTACTGAGACTGGAAGGTTTCCATTATAAGGAGAGGCTGGGGCTATTTTCTCTGGAATGTTGGAGGCTGAGGGGTGACATTATAGAGGTTTATAAAATCATGAGGGGCATAGATAAGGTGAATAGCAAAGGTCTGTACCCTAAAGCAGGAGAGTCTAAAACTAGAGGGCATTGGTTTAAGGTGTGAGGGGAAAGGTTTAAAAGGGACCCGAGGAGCAACTTTTTCACATAGAGGGTGGTGCATATATAGAACAAGCTGCCAGAGGAAGTGGTAGAGCTGAGTACAATTGCAACATTTAAAAGACATTTACACAAGTACATGGATAGGAAGGGTTTAGCGGGATATGGGCCAAATGCAGGCAAATGGGACTAGTTCTTTTTAGGACCGCTGGTAAGCGTGGATGAGTCGGGCCACAGGGTCTGTTTGACTCTAGAACAAATAATCTGCTTTTTGGCAATGATAAAAGATAAATGTTGTTCTTTCTAAATAATACTATGGGATTTTTGACATTGACCTGAGTGGGTAAATGGAGCTGCTGACAGAATAGTACAACAGAGACAACAAGGTGCAGGGCTGGATGAACACAGCAGGCCAAGCAGCATCATAGGAGCAGAGAGGCTGACGTTTTCTGATGAAGGGTCTAGGCCCTTGTTGTCTCGGATTCACCAGCATCTGCAGTTCCTACTATCTCTGATTCAAGAATAGTACAACAGTCCTGTTTCACCCTAGATTTTGTACTCAAATCCTTGGAATTGTATTTGAACTCTCATCTTTCTGACTCAGAAGACAGACGATTAGCCACCAAGCCATGTCCTTCCCCTAACTCTGGCTGGTAGCTGGATATGTGTGAGTACTGCATTGATGTCCTGTCTCACACAGTTAAATAACTGTCGAATGTTTATTGGCTAGCCTCACAAGGGAATCGAGATTTTCAATGCGTTACAGGCTTTACTGAGCTTTATTGAACTGCGACTGTGACTCCTCCAACCTGTGGTCATAGACATCATCCACAACTACCACTTGGTCACACTTAAAACAACAGTAAAATTGATGCTGGTTCAGCATGTAAACAGGATTTCAGTGTAGTCAAGTCTTACATCATGGTTTATCACTTACCATCAGTAGCTTTGGAGTCTGAAACATTCCTGACAATGAGTGAGGAGTGAGGTAAATCATAGATTACTCAGCTAAAACAAGGGTTGATGGAATATAATCAACATCTGATATGACGTAATTTATCATTTATCACGGAAACGATACAGCAATAATTTTACAGATTGTGATCTTTGTTTATCGTTTGCCTCTTTCTGAGGGGTTGGGGAAAGGTTCCACATAAATCAGCAACTCAGTTCAGCTGCTGACACTCTAGAGAGTGACCCACTTTCTAACTTTGCTCATTCATTCATGGGATAGCAATGTTTCTTTATCTTACAGCAAAAGGTAAAAGGTAAAAGATAAAACATAAACCTTCACAACAGTGACTAGCGTCAAAAAGCAGATCATTGTCTGTAATGTGCTCCAGGAAATCCTGGGATTTTCAGGAACAGCAAAATTGTTATTTTAGATTCTGTTCAGAACCTGGCCTGTTGAAACAAAGCTAATCTGACCTATTAAACAGCAAGGATTAAAATTTAAAACAGACACATCAAACATTCTTGCAGTAACATCATAAATGATTACACATTTGCCATTGAAAATTATAAAATAGATTTGTTCAGTGAGGTACATGAATCAATGGGATCTGAAACACCTCCCATATAAGCATCTACCGTTATCACTCTGTTCTATCATTGTGGGATCAATTTCAATGTTAGCAGTCACACACTCTCTCCACTGTCTGCCTCAGTGTAGGTAATAACATCAAATCTACAGCACAGAAATAGTCCATTTGGTCCCGGCTTGGGTTTACATTCCTCATTAATTTCCTCTGACTTGCATGACCTCTTCCAACCCTGAACTCGTATTTCTCTAATCCCTTCTCTGTCTTGTAAGCATTAAACATCCTAAACATATCAACGCTTCAACTATTCAAATTCATATTCTCACCACCCTCTGTGTAAAAAAAGTTCTTCCTAACTTTGTTTGATCCGTTAGTGCCTATTGTATATTTTTGTCCCTTTGAATCATAGAATGGCTACAGCACAGTGGAGGTCATTCAGCCCTTGATAAATCTTAGCACAAGCAATTTAATTCATCCCACACCCCTGCCTTTTCTCCACAGCCCTGTACTTTTCTCCCCTTTAGGTGTTTATCCAATCACCTTGTAAAAGTTATAATTAAACATGCCTCTGCCTCTCTGTCAGTGCATTCCAGATTCTAACAGTATTCTAATGTCTACAGGACATTACTTAGGCCACTTTTGGAATATTGCATTCAATTCTG
>NC_063338.1:5477369-5492206 GCF_021869965.1 Rhincodon typus
TACAGGACATTACTTAGGCCACTTTTGGAATATTGCATTCAATTCTGGTTGCCGTACTATAGGAAAGATTTTGTTAAACTTGAAAGGGTGCAGAAGAGATTTACAAGGATTTTGCCGGGATTAGAATGTTTGAACTTTAGGGAGAGGCTGAATAGGCTGGGGCTATTTTCTTTGGAGAGTCGAAGGCTGAGGGGTGACCTTATAGAGGTTTAGGGACAGAATGATTGGCCTAGGTCTTTTTCCCAAGATAGAGGAGTTCAAATCCAGAGGGCACAGGTGTAAGGTGAGAAGGGAATAATTTAAAAGGGACCAAAGAGGTAACTTTTTCATGCAGAGAGTGGTGTATATATGGAATGAGCTGCCAGAGTAAGTAGTGAAGGCTGGTACAGTTATAACATTTGAAAGGCATATGGATGGGTACATGAATAGTAAGGTATAGAGGGATATAGGCCAAATGCTGGCAAATGGGACTATATTAATTTAAGATATCTCGTCAGCATGGATGAGTTGGACTGAAGGGTCTGTTTCTGTGCTGTAAGACTCTATGACTTTACAATTTAAAAAATCCTATCTACATCAAACTTGTCATGTCCTTTATGAAATTTGTAAGTTTCAATGGAGCCACCTCTCATTCTTCAAAACTCTAGAAGTAAAATATAGATTTCTCAACATCTTATATAAAAATCCTACCATCCAAGAGATTAACCTGGCAAAATACTATTTGCATTTTTAATTGATTGCTGTACCTGTATGCTAACTTTTAGTAACTCATAGACACCTAGGTCTTTCTAGATACCCGTACTTCCCAATCTCTCACCACATAAAAATAATTGTGCCTCTGTTTTTTTCTACCAAAGTCAATAATTTACTATCTACTTATAGTATATCCAATCTGGCATATTCTAGACCACTCAATTAACCTGTCCAAGTCATCTTGAAACCTCTTTGAATCCAAATTTTGTACCTTTATTCAAGAAAGGCTGTAAGGAGAAGCCTGGAAACCAAAGATTGGTGAGTCTTATGCCAGTGGTGGGTATGTTGTTGGAGGGAATTCTGAGAGATAGGCTTTACATGCATTTGGAGAGGCAAGGATTGATTAGGGATAGTCAGCATGACTGTGTGTGGGAAATCTCACAAACTTGATTGAGTTTTTTGAGGATGTGACCAAGGAGATAGATGAGAGCAGAGTGGTAGATGTTGTCTACATGGACTTTATTAAGGCCTTTGACAAGATTCCGCAATGAAGGCACGCATGCCAAACACCTCCTTAAGCATCCAGTCTACTTATGGCGCAAATTTCAAAGAGCTATGTACCTGCACCCCTATGCCTCTCTGTTTGACAACACTTCCCAGGGCCCTATCAAAGTCCTGCCAGAATTATGAAAGATAAACAACACAGCATCCACTATCTCTGTTGCTACTTCCTTCAACACTTTGGGATGCAGCTAATCTAATCTGGTCAAAGAGATTTATGACCCTCAATCCAGCTATTTTTTCAAGCAATACCTCTTTAGTAATTTCTTTTAACTCTTCAGTTACAGAAGTCCCTCAGGTGCTTAGTATTTCTGGGAGATTTTCTGTATCTTCTTCCGTGAAGTGTTCAGTTTCTCTACCATTTTCCTGCTGTCCAATAAAAATTCTCCCGTTCCCACCTGTAATGGGCCCACATTTATCCTTGCTAATCGTTTTCCTTTCACATATCAATTTGAATTTTCATAGTCCACCTTTATGTTCCTCACTACCTTGTCTTCATATCTTGTTTCCCTTTTCTTATCAATTTCTGGGTCCTCCTATGTTGCATCATAAATTGTTCCTAATCCTCAGGCCTTCCACTATTTGTGCTATCATTATAAGCCACTTCCTTCGACCTAATGCAATCTTAATATCTTTCATGAACTGTGATTGACTTATCTTTCTCTTTGTACATTAGGCGAGTGTTCATCTATTATAAACCTTGTAATTTTTATATAAATATTAAACATGCCTGTCTGTTTGTGAACTATTCGTGATTTTCCAAATTCGCCCTAGCCAACTTGCTCCTCACTTTCATTTGCTCAAATTTAAGACATCAGTTTCAGAATGAAATATGACTCATTCAATCTTCATGTAAAATTCTATCATATTACTATGATACTATGTGCTGAAGGCCCCTTTACAGTATGGTTATTAATTAGTCCTTTCTCCTTTCACACCAAATCCAAAATAGTCTGAGTCCTATTTGACTTCTCAACATAGTGTTCCAGAAGCCATCTTGCACACGCACCAGGAATTCATCTTCCACATCATAGTGCTGACATGGTTAACTCAGTCTATAAATAACTGTATTACCAATGTTACATTTATATCTAATTTCTTGATATATGAAGTGTTCAACATTAATACTAAGGTTTGGCGTTCTATAATCAACTCTTATCAATGTTTGCTACCCTTTGCTGTTTCCATCCACACTGATTCTACTTCTTGATTCTTCAAGCAAAGATTCTCTTTTACTAATATACTGATGTTGTCCTTTATTCAGAGGGCTAAAACACCTCTGTTTCTGTTTATCCCTCCTAAAAGGAGAATAAACCTAGTATTTGATTCTCAGTCACTCTGTGGCCACAATTCTGCAATAGAAGTTAATGCATTTCATTTACTTCAAATTCTGCTTTTAAACCGTCAGCCTATTTGTGACTACTTCATGCATTCAGATTGACAAACTTCAATTCAGCCTTTTTAAAATTATTCTCCATTCTAATCGTATTCAATGTTTACCACTAGTTCATCTGTTTTCTTTGTTTAGTTACAACTCTCCTCTTTTCTTTTACTAGTTTTGCAGTCCTTAAGTCTGAGGCCCCTCTTAGGGTTCCACCCACTGCCAAACAAGTTTATATCCTTCTCAACTGCACTAGCAAATCTCCTTGTGAGAATGTTAGTCTGGTCCTACCAAGATACAACCCGTCCAAAGTGCACAGGTCCCTCAAACACCAGTTTTCCAGCCACTTATTTATCTGAGGAACTCTCCCGTTGCTATGTTCACTAGCATGTGAGACTGAGAGTAAATTTGAGATTACTGCTTTGGAAGTTTGCTTTTCAGTCTCCTTCCTGGCTCCCATGAAATCTACTTCTAGGCTTTCATCCCCAAGTTCTGACCCAAGTCCTTGGTATCAATGTGGACCATGGCCTCTGGCTGTTTATCCACCCCAGGAGAATTTCCTAAAGCCAGTCTCAGGGAGGCAACATACCATCCTGGAGTCATGTTTGCAGCTGCCAGTCTGTTCCCCTAAAGAATCCCCTGTTCATACCGCTCTTCCTCTCTTCTTCCTTCCCTCCAGTACAGCTGAGCCACCAGTGGTGCCACTGACTTGGCTCTGGCTGTACTCCTCCGAGGAACCATTAGCCTCACCAGTATCCAAAGTGGAAAGCTGATTTGCGTGTGAGATCATCTAAGAAAACTCTTGTACTAATTGTCTGGTTCTCTTGGACTGTCTAATGGTCACCTTTAAGCTGTGGAGCGACCATCTCATACCTCGCAGCAACATGTGCCCTTTAGCAATGCTTTGAGACATCCCGATAACATCAAAGATGCTGTTTCTTTCTATTGTCATTATACAGCTTTCCAACATCCTGTTTTTGTGCAAACTCCTATTCATCAGAAGTGGGCTCTTTCCTCTCGTTATCCAAAGTCCATGCACACATATCTCCAGCTGGAGTCCATTGCCAAGTTATGAGAAATAGGAGTCTTGGCTCCTCACAGTTCAAGACATGGAGGCAAATCTGTCCTCCCATCCCACCTCCCATCCCAGAATTCCAAACACCAACAACTTTCTGAGAGAAGAAATTCATCGTCATCTCCATTATCCCCATCCCAGGAAACAGCCCAGAGAAACTACTTAGAATTTTATTCAATGCAAGTATATCCCTCCTTAAGAGACTAAAGCTGGACACATTTGCTGTGTGATCTCATTAGTACCCTGTACAGTTATAGAAAGACTTTGGCACTTTTTTCCTCCTACTACATTGCCTTCCTAATTACTGACTGTACGAGTGCTAACCTTTTTTGTGATTCATATACAAGGACACCCAGATCCCTCAGCATTCTGCAATCTCTCTCCATTTAAAAAAAAGAAATTCTGCTTTTCTATTCTTCCAGCCAAATTGGACGACTTCACATTTACCCATTCTATCTGCCAAATAACTGCCCACTCACTTTGCCTATCCAGATTCTTTCGGATATCATTGTATCTTATTCACAATAATCCACAACCAAATGGCATTCTTACCATCCAGCCTTTGCATTGTGTAGATCCAAAGAAAAACTAACAATAGTTTTCGGAGAGTTGCCATGAGTTTGATGCTGTCGGTATTGCACTACATATATTGTAAATAGCACTTAAGAATTCAGAACCTATTATTTATATGATGCTGTGTAATAGGAAATGGTTTGTGGCAGTGAAGGGGAGGGGCTGGGGAAAGTTACGTGATTATATCTGCACTAGAAGTACTGACAATAAGTCTCCGATTTCCCTTTCTCCCTCCTACAGTCTTTCATGTTCATTGCTCCCCTTTACTCTCATGCTGGAACGGTTGACACTGAACAGAATTAGCTTTTTAGGCTAGTGCTGTTGTTTTGTTTCCATCACTCTGTGCCCACCTCTCCAGATGTTGGCACCGCAGAAAGGTGGCTGCACTGTGGGTAAAGGACTCCTTTTGCTAAACTGAAACAGTGGCAGCAACATACCTTCGGCTGACAGGATACTCACTCCTTTTATCCTGAGTAGCTTGGAAATAACAATTCCAGTGGCAGAAACAGAGAAAATCTATGACAGAAAATAGCAGAGGAAAGAGAGATTAAGGAAATAAATAGAAAGAGAAATATACAGAGGCAGGATGGAAGAAAGAAACAAAAAAGTACTATTGACAAATAGAAAGGAAGGTTAAGAAATAAGTATAGAAAAATTGTGTGACTGAGATACAGAGCAAAAGATAAAAGACTGTGAAACTGGATAGAAGTTGAGAAACAAACAGGGGGAAATTGGAGAGGCTTTCATTTGTATGATGTGGTTATGCAGTTACAAATTAACTGACTGCATGGAAAAAAATATGAAACTTTACTCATGTCTGGCCATTGCCGCAACTATTTTACTTACAGTAGCATTTTCCAATTTTCAGCTGTCTAGTCTTTGCCTCTCCAGTCACAGCAACACGTTTGCAGTTAATTATCTGCTTAACCACTCCCCTCACCTTGTCCCCATTAAGACCCTTAGACTCTCCCCCATATGATGGAACACATATTATAATGTCTTACATCATGATGCTAGTGTCATTCTTTAAGAATTAATCCTTGGTTTCTTTTCACAATGACCAACCACCTCACTGCCAACAATTGCAAGACGTTTATAAATTTCTTGCTAATTAAAATTATGATCATCCATTCAGTTTGCCTTGACTGCTTTTGTTTCTCTTCATAGCTTACCAAGTCAAAATTGTTCCGTTCACACCAAAACTTTGAACAAACACTGCTGTCTCGCATCTCTTCAACTTTCCCTCTGCCAGCTTTTTGACATTCATCTACTGCTCTTTACACCTCATTATCTTTAAAATATTAACCATCCAATTTCCCTTCATGGTCCCAGTGTTAACTGATATTGCAAATGATTTCCACTCATCAGGTACCCACTTCCTCTCTTTCAAAATTGTCATAATTACTCTCCTCTAAATAAAATCCTCAACTCTTCTATCTTGTAAACAGCTGCCTAGGTTTTCTCTGAAAATTTCTTGAATTTGTTGTCCCCTTCCAAGTAAATACAAACCTTCCCCAACTCCACGTTCAACCAGGTTTCCACCTGCCGCAGCAATGAACTAACCTTTAAAACCCTAATACGATTAAGGATTCTACCCCAAGGATCATATTGGTTAATGATATTTTAGAAAATAGTAACATTGTATAATTCCATGTTGAGTTTTAGAGTAATTTAATTATTTACAAAATTGAGGTTTTAAATATATAACCAAGATAATGAAAGCAAAATATTGCAGATGCTGGAGATCTGAAATAGAAACAGAAAGTGTTGTAAAAATTCAGCAGATCTGGAAGTATCAGTGGAGGGAGAAACAGAGTTAATGTTTTGAGTTCGATATGACTCTTCTTTGGAACTGGTTCTTATCAAGGGCACAAATGGCATCTCTCCTCATCCTTCTCAACTGCTCTGCAGCTGTTGATACGTTGGATCAAACTGCCCTACTCCAATGACTTATCATTGTCCAGCTGAGTGGGAATGCACATAGCTAGTTTATCTGTGTAATTGTAACCAGGGAATCACTTGCAAAGGCTTTACTTTCTGTGCCCACACCTTTATCACTGGAGTCCCCCCAAGGATCATATTAGTTAATGATATATTTGAAAATAGTCATCATTGTGTAATTTTAAGTTGAGCTTTAGAGTAATTTAATTAAGTACAAAACAATGCAAATTACAGAGGTATCAGAGATACGTTGGCCAAGATAGATTCAGAAACTACATTAAAAGATATGATGGTAAATAAATATGGCTGCTTTTAAAGAACTAATTCATAATTTGCAACGTGTCTACTTCAAGAACAAAACCTCCTTGGAAAAATTGGTCCAGTTGTGGGTAACAAGATAAGAATAAATGGTAATAGATTGAAGGAAAGGGCTTTTAATATTGCCAGGAATAGCAAGCTTGAGGATTGGGAGTGTTATATCACATAATCGGTACACAGTGTATCTTTATAAGACAAGCTCATAACATCATAATTAAATCAAATCATAACATGTGACCCATTGGCATAAAGGTCTCATACTCCATCTTATCAAGGGCCATTTGAAACATGACACATTGATGAACGCATGCTTCTGTTTGTAACCAAATAGTCCACGTACTGAACTGTCTGTGACTATAAAATGCATACATATTCGCAGCTGTAATAAATATTGTCTCAGAATAAAGGAACCATCAACTTAAGACTGAGATAAGGAGAAATTTCTCCTTTCAGAGAGTTGAGTGTCTTTGGAACGCCTTGCCACAGAGAGTTATGGAGGCAGAATCCTTGTGTATATTTAAGGCTGAGATAGATAGATACTTTATCAGTAGGGGAATCAAGGATTATAGGGAGAATGCAGGAAAGTGGATGTGAGGAATTCCAGAATGGTGGAATGGGCTTGAAAGGCTGAACAGCCTATTCCTGTTCCTATGTCTAATGGTTTTATGGAATCCTTCAAGACCATGTAACTCGTATCTGGTTTTTTGTTATGGCAGCTAAAATAAGCATGCTGCATCAGGTACAAAAAACCCTGCTGTAGGCAGTTCATGGCAAGCTGCAGTGGTAGCTTATAAAAGAATTGAAGACCTCACTGGTAGAGATTTGGAAACATTAAAGAAGATCAACTAGATAACAGCCTTGGACATCAAAACATTTGGACAGTTAACATCAATTTCTATGAGTAAAGATGTGTAAATTGAAGACCCAAAAAGTGTGGATTTTTTTTCTGCTTAAAATCTAAATTCTGTAAAGTAAGAAGACCTGTCTCTCTTTAAAAAAGAGAGTCTGCCTTTAGGTTTTAAAATATGAGAAGTTAAAGATTTCTTACAGCTTAAACACAAAGTCCTCCTGAATAAAAACACAGCTTCTAAAACACCAGAAAATGGTTTTCTAAACTCAAAATTTACCTGTGTACAGAGTGCAGTTGGTTCCACCACTTGTCTCTCCAATTCAGCATGAAAGCAGAGGAAATCCTGTGTGGCATCATCACTCCTATTCTTTAACAGAGATGGTCTGTTGCATCTACCCAAAAGCCGTCTAGCTTTTCTTCATATTTGTGAAGCTTGTGGTACCAAAGGACTTAGGGCACCCAGGTGCACAAAATCAGGCCCCAAGAGTCAAGTTAGATCCCAGATCAAATCACAGGTGACCAACAAGATGGTTAACACCATAATCACAGCAGCAAGCAAAATGTTAAGAACTTACACAAATGTAAACACATCACTAAAGTCCACAACTCAACCAAGTGAAAGGCAGAACTCAGAAGATACCAAGTTTTCAGCATTGTTAATCTCACACACTATTCCGAGAGTGTTTATGTCTATCTTCATTGCTCTAAGATCAGTTTCTCAATGGAGTAAATGTAAATACTGTTGTTGGTTCGCTCACCGAGCTGGTTTGTTAGTCTGCAGATGTTTCATTACCCTGCTGGGTAACATTATCAGTGCAGCCTCCGATGAAGCACTGTTGTGCTTTCCTGCCTGGTATTTAAACTCTGGGGTCCGTTGGATTTGATCACCTCACTTCTGGTTTTCCTTCACAGTGGTGTGTATGTAAGGTCTAGTTCTATGTGTTTGTTGATGGCCTTCTTGGTGAAGAACCAGGACTCTAGGAATTCCTGTGCTTGTTTCTGTTTGGCCTGTCCTAGGATCCTGGTGTTGTCCCAATCGAAGAGGTGGTTCTCCTTATCTGTGTGAATGGAGATGAGTGAGTATTGGCCATGTTTTTTTTGTTGCTAGTTGGTGTTCATGTACTCTTGTGGCTAATTTTCTTCCTGTCTGTCCAGTGTAATGTTTGTCACAGTCCTTGCATGGAATTTTGTATATTGATTCTGTCCATACTGGGTAAAGGGTCTTTGGTTTGAGTTAGCAGTTGGCGTAGGGTTGACGTGGTGGAACTGACCACCAGTTCGATTGGGACAACACCAGGATCCTAGGACAGGCCAAACAGAGACAAGCACAGGAATTCCTAGAGGCCTGGTTCTCCACCAAGAAGGCCATCAACAAACACATAGAACTAGACCCTATATATACACCACTGCGAAGGAAAACCGGAAATGAGGTAATCAAATCCAATGGACCCCAGAGTTTAAATACCAGGTGGGAAAACACAACAACGCTTCATCGGAGGCTGCATTGATGATGTTACCCAGCAGGGTAATGAAACATCTGCAGACTAACGAACCAGCTCGGCGAGCGAACCAACCACAGCATTCACAACCCGAGCTACAAATCTACTGAAGAACCTTAGTAAATGTTCTTGGTGTTGATGATGATGTAAAGATGTTTCGCCTTAGTGACCACACTGTCAATTTTATGTCACACTATATATCAAGTAACAGAGCATATCTGTAACGTGCATTCAGTGCAAAAGATAAAGCTGAAGTACTCACAGCAATCTTCAGCCAGAAGCACCAAGTGGATGAGCTATCACGGCGTCCTCCAGAGGCCCCCAACATCCTGGATGCCAGTCTTTAGCTAATTCATTTCACCTCACATGTTATCAAGAAATGACTGTATGTACTGGATACTGCAAAAGCTCTGGGCCTTGACAACATTCCAGCAATTGTACTGAAGACTTGTGCTCCAGAATTAGCCATACCCCCAGCCAAGCTGTTCCAGAATAGTGAGGACACTGGCATCTACCCAACAATGGGGAAAATTGCCCGGATATATCCTGTACTCAAAAAGCAGGATAATTCCAACCTGGCCAATTATATATGGACAAAAAGGTTGACTAAGTGTGGCACCAGGAGCTCAAGCAAAACTGGAATGAAAGGGAATTGAGAGAAACTCTGTGCTGGTTGGAGTCATACCTAGCACATAATGAGATGGTTATGGTTGTTGGAGATCAGTCATCTCAGCTCCAAGACACCTCTGCAGAAATTCCTCAGAGCAGTGTCCCAGTCCTAACCAACTTCAGTTGCTTCATCAGTGATCTTCCCTCCCTCATAAGGTCAGAAATGGGGATGTTTGCCAAAGATTACAGAATGTTCAGCATCATTTGTGACTCCTCAGATACTAAAGCAGTCCATGTCCAAACGTGGCAAGATGTGGACAATATCCAAGCTTGGCTGACAAGTGGCAAGTGATATTCATGCCACATACAAACCAAGCAATGACAATCTCCAATAAGAGATAATCTAAAAAATGCCCCTTGGCATTAATAGAATTACCACTGAATCCCATATCAACATTCTGGGGCTTACCATAGACCAGCAGCTAAACTGGATCAGCCATATAAATACAGTGACTACAAAAGCATGTCAGAGGCTAGGAATACTGCAGCAAGCAACTCACCACATGACTCCCCAAACCCTGTTCTCCATCTGCAATGCACAAGTCAGGATTGTGATGGAAGACTCCCCATTTGCCTGGATGAATGCAGCACCAATGACGCTCAAGAAGCTTGACACCATCCAGGACAAAGCAACTCGCTGATTGGAGCATCAATAAATCTCCTGTCCCTCTGTTGCCAACATTCAGTAGCAGCAATGTATGCTATCTACAAGATGTACTGCAAAAATTCAGAGAGATTTCTTAGACAGTACCTTCCGAACCCACCACTACTTCCATTTAGAAGGACAAGGGCAGCATATACATAGGAACACCACCACCTGCCAGTTCCACCCCAACTCATTCACCATTCTGACTTGGCAATATATTGCCGTTCCTTCACCGTCACTGGGTCAAAATCCTGGAATTCCCTATTTTTGGGCATTGTTGGTCAACCTCAACAGCATGTGAACTGCAGTGATTCAAGAAGGCAGCTCAACACTACCTTCTTAAGGGCAACTTGGGTCATACATTAAATGCTGGCCTAGCATGCCCATATCCTATGAGTGAATTGAAAAAAAGAAATCTCCATGAGTTACTTCACATGTAGCAAATCATACCCACTTATACCATTATCTGAATATCATGCTACAAGTACAATTCTTGGGCTTTCAGCCAATTACATCAGAATTACCTTCTGCCCTTTGGATGCAATGTTTCAGATATTGGCCAGACCATCAAATTCAATTATCTTTAAAGTCTCATGGAAGGAAGCAGAATTTCCAAGAGAATGGTGCCAATTTAAATGTTGTTTCTACATTTTCTTGACTTTCATTGCAATGTTCTGGACTTCTTGGAAATTCTGCGCTTTATTAATGACAGTGTGAATTCTGACTTTAGAAATCTGTGTTAATATATTTGTAAGAAAACTTCTCAAGGTCATTCTTTTGATTGATTTCTCCAGGTATGCATATGTGAGAATTGCCTTAAATACAGAATTTCATGTCTGAAAATGTACAAGACTAAGAAGCCATGCTGGGAAGATTTGTGGATACCAACGGAGGTTCACATACCTGGCAAATACTGCACTATAGCGGGAAATTTCCCAGCTTCAACTGATGTTTCAATAAATGATGAACTAAACTGAAAATCACCTGTAAGTTGACAATGTAGTACTGTCTAAATCACCAGAGTGGACAATCTGCAAATACCTGTCAAACTCTACAGCTTGCTTAGGGGAGCGGGTGCAGACAGTCCTATTTATATCTAAATCACTTTACATCCAAGTTCAGCAGGTTAATATTGCCTTTCAGTTATAATGTTTGCAGTTATAGAGGTGAGGTGACACCAGAAAACCCTAATCTTAAAAGAAAGGAAAAGATTAACTTAAACTATTTCCTACTAGGGGATGAGGAAGCCCTTGGAATTGGGAAAAAGAGTTAGTAGCACAGAATACCATGATTTATGTGATGTAATTTTTTTATAACAATGTTCAATCTAACACCATTTCAGAGACAGGAAGAGAAATACATTAACTAAGCTGATAATGTTCAATAAATCCTGGGTCTGGAAAACTTCCACATTAACTTCACAGTTTTCTACTAGGTTTTCACAAAATCTTGCTCAACAAATTCTGCTTGATTCATAAATAGTAGTTTTCATAGCTTGTTAGTTCAAGCAGAACTGAGGATCCCATTTTTAAATTGAGAGTTTGGAATTTAAATATTTTAAGTAAAATATGGATCTGAGGTCTCTCAAACAGAGGGTACTTTATTTTCTTCTCACTTAGCAGAGAGGCAGTGTGGGCACAAAACTATACCAGAATAGTGACCTTTCTCATGGTGTAGGGAGCCATCAAGTACAAGTCAATGGCTCCTCAGGCATCACAGCTCGGTGGGGAGATGTATCAGAAGTAAGTGTTCCAATTCCTGAACATGCAGTGCATATGCAATGATGCCAAGACCATCATGTTAGTCAATGTCCACTGTTGTGGCAGGAATCATGCTCTTTTCACGCTGTATGACTTACTCCAGCAGTCATTGTGTTGCCAGGGTGAACCAGAGGGTAGCTGCTCAACAGCACAAGCTACCTGGTATATGTGTGACTGATGACTCCTCCCGACTGCCTGACCACATTTTCATGCTCCTACAGTGACAGCTATGCTGCAACTAAGCACGTCACGGAGCAGACCATCAGCATTCTGAAGCGTCAATACCGTGGCCTGGATCACACAGAGGGAGCCTCTCAGAATTCAGCACAATATGTCCTCTGATTTATCATGGCCATTTCCGTTCTCTACAACATATCAATCATAAGGGTTAGATCCTTGATATCAAGCTTTTGGCAACTTCCTTAGGAGGAGGAGGTGGTTACTGTAGCAACATTGCTCAGGCCAGGCAGTTTGTCAGAATTTCATCAGGATTGGATTTTCCTCCAAAAAGATGAGTGGATTATACTGTTCCACAGTTCCCCACCTTTCCATCCCTCTGCTATGGACCATCATAATGTAATTTCGGCCAAAGTCATAAAATAAAAAAAACACAAAACAGCTGTCCTATACCAACTTTACCCAAAAATATTTCACAATGCTCAACTATTCACCCTCTGCACTCCCTTAGTGACTGCTTTTCACATGCCTTTTGCTCTCACTGTGACAGCAGCATGGAAACTGCAGATGGTCCTGCAGGGCACCCTTAAGTAACTCTGAGTCTTAAATAGCCTGGTTTCGGTTTGCAACATCCTGAAATGAGTGGTAGCAGACTAGGCTGACAAGCTTCAGCACAACAGTGGCACTAAAAGGATGAATGTTGTCACCGGAACAGAGAGACATCGGGTTTATGCATCATGGCACTTCCGCCGGCTCCTAACCCCATTATGATCCCCATACACGTACTCGAATCAGGTCTTCTGTTGTGTCTCAATGTACAATAGCAAGCAACATCTCAACAGTTAGCCACATTGACATTGGAAAATTCAACCCATTGAGTAATTAGCAAAGCAAATGGGAGTTTGAGTTTAATAAATATGGATATTTAGTACGAAAGCAGGGGGGTTATACTTAACCTTTATAAAGATGTTGTTAAACTTGAAAGGGTTCAGAAAAGATTTACAAGGAGGGTTTGAGCTATAGGGCGAGGCTTGGGCTGTTTTCTCTGGAGTGGCTGAGTGGTGACATTATAGAAGTGTATAAAATCATGAGAGGCATGGATAGGATGAATAGCCAAAATCTTTCTCCAGGGGTAGGGGAGCCCAAAACACAAGGTCATGGGTTTAAGGTGAGAGGGGAAAGATTTAAAAGTGACCTGAAGGGCAAATTTTTCACGTAGAGGGTACACAGAACTGCCAGAGGAAATGGTGGAGGCGGTACAATTATGACATTTAAAAGACACCTTGACAGGTACATGAATAGGAAGGCTTTAAGAGAGATAGACGTGGCACAGTGGCTCAGTGGTCAGCACTGCTGCCTCACAGTGGGTTCGATTCTACCCTTAGATGACTGTCTGCATAGAGTGTGCACATTCTCCCTGTGTCTATGTCAGTTTCCTCCAGGTGCTCTGGTCTCCTGCCACAGTCTAAAGATATACAGGTTAGGTGGATTGGCCATGCTAAATTTCCCACAGTGTCCAGGGATATGAAGGCTAGGTGGGTTAGTCATGGGAAATGCAGGGTTACAGGGATGGGTGGGTCTGGGTGGGATGCTTTTCAGAGGTTTAGTGTGGACTCGGTGGGCTCAATGGCCTGCTTCCATGCTAAAGGGATTTTATGGATATGGGTCAAATGGGATTAGACCAGTTTAGGATGTCTGGTTGGCATGGACGAGTTGGACCGAACAGTTTGTTTCCATGCTGTATAACTTGATGACTCTATGACAGGCTGAGGTAAGATAGGCAATGAAAAGCTGTTCCCAATAGATTTTGGTACATACACTAGGGGACGGGTTTAAAGTTTTGGATAAGATACTCAAGGTAATAAGAGGAAAAACCTTTTTTATGCAAAAACTGGCAATGATCTTGGAACTGCCTAGGAGGGTGGTGGACGTGGAGATGTTGAATAATTTCAAAAGGAAATTGGATTGCATTTGAGTGAAAGAAACTTGGAGGTTAGGTATATGGAATTGGGTGGGGTGTCTGTGCAGTTATGAGTCTGATTGGATTGCTCCATAGGGCACCAACAGGGATTTGATGGACAAGTATATCTCATGACAGAGATAGTAGGAACTGTAGATGCTGGAGAATCTGAGATAACAAGGTGTAGAGCTGGATGAACACAGCAGGCCAAGCAGCATCAGAGGAGCAGGAAAGCTGACGTTTTGGGCTGAGACCCTTCTTCAGAAATGGGAGAGGGGAAGGAGGTTCTGAAATAAATAGGGAGAGAGGCGGAGGCAGATAGAAGATGGATAGAGGAGAAGATAGGTAGAGAGGAGACAGACAGGTCAAAGAGGCGGGGATGGAGCCAGTAAAGGTGAGTGTAGGTGGGGAGTTAGGGAGGGGATAGGTCAGTCCAGGGAGGATGGACAGGTCAAGGGGGCGGAATGAGGCTAGTAGGTAGGAGATGGGGGTGTGGCTGAGGTGGGAGGAAGGACAGGTTAGGGAGGCGGGGACAAGCTGGGCTGGTTTTGGGATGCAGTAGGGGAAGGGGAGATTTTGAAGCTTGTGAAGTCCACGTTGATACCATTGGGCTGCAGGGTTCCCAAGCGAAATATGAAGTGCTATTCCTGCAACCTTCAGGTGGCATCATTGTGGCACTGCAGGAGGCCTAGGATGGACATGTCGTCTGAGGAATGGGAGGGGGAGTTGAAATG
>NC_063338.1:5492606-5531607 GCF_021869965.1 Rhincodon typus
CTATCACCTTTACTGGCTCCATCCCCGCCTCTTTGACCTGTCTGTCTCCTCTCCACCTATCTTCTCCTCTATCCATCTTCCATCTGCCTCCCCCTCTCTCCCTATTTATTTCAGAACCCCCTTCCCCTCCCCCATTTCTGAAGAAGGGTCTAGGCCCAAAATGTCAGCTTTCCTTCTCCTCTGATGCTGCTTGGCCTGCTGTGTTCATCCAGCTCTACATCTTGTTATCTATATCTCGTGACAGTTGTTTTCCAGACTGGAGAAAGGTGTTCAGTGGTGCTCCCCATGGGCTGGCACCAAGATCATTGTCTGTCTTGATAATCTAATTGCTTTGATCTCGTCTTGGGTGTCCAGGGCACAATTCAATTTGTAGATGACTCGAGACTTGGGAGCACTGTGAATTGTGAAAGGAAGACAGTGATTGGCTTCAAGAACCTACTGAGAAGTTGGTGGAACTGGAATCACATGGTAAATGTGATAGTCCCAAAAAATATTAAACCTTGGACAACAAAAGTTAGTTAGGTAGTTACAGAAAACATGGGAAGGATTAATGCAACACCTTCTGTGCCAACGCTTGCGTGTACAGCCACTTGAGGGTGGGCTGTAGGAATAAAGTTTGATATAACAACCAAAATGAATAGCTTGACCTTAACACACACTGAAAAGAGTGCTAAGAGAAATATTTATTTTCTTTTATTAAAACAAAACAACTTGTTGAGCTATTAGTAAATTTGTGAAAGACGATAATGCTATCAGGAAGGAAAAAGTCACGTTATTCAAGAGAAGCCATCTGTATCTGAAATGAAAATACAAATGAAGACATAGAGTCATACAGAACGGAAACAGACCCTTCAGTTCAACTCATCCAATCTGACCACGTTTTCCAAACTAAATTAGTCCTAATTGCCTGCATTTAGCCCATATCCCTCTCAAAACTTCTGATTCATGTATCTGTCCAAATGTTTTTTAAATGTTGTAACTGAACTGCATCTCCCATTCCCTCTAGCAGTTCATTCCACATATGAACCACTCTGTATGAAAAGGTTGCCTCTCAGGTACCTTTTAAATCTTTCTCCTCTCACTTTAAAATATGTCCCCTAGTCTTGAAATCCCCCACCAGAGGGAAAGGACCTTTGCTATTCACCTTATCTATGCCCCTCATGATTTTATAAACCTCTACAAAGTCACTCCTCAACCTCCTAACATTCTAGTGAAAAAACATCCCAGCCTATCCTTCTAGCTCAATCCCTCCACTCCTGGTAAAATCCTGGTAAGTCTTTTCCACACCCTATCCAATTTAATAATATTCTTCCTATAGCAGGGTGACTAGAACTATACACAGTACTCCAAAACAGGCTTCACCAATGTCCTGTACAATCACAATATGACATCCCTACTCCTTTAATCAAAGGTCTGAGCAATGAAGGCAAGTGTGCTAAACACCTTCTTAACCACCATGTCTACCTGTGACATAATTTTCAAAGAACAATGTACTAGAACCCCTTTGTGTCTCTGTTCAACAAAACTACCTAGGGCTCTACCATTAATTGAGTAAGTCCTGCCTTCTTCAAAGTGCAATACCTCGCATTTATCCAAATTAAATTCCATCTGCCACTCCTCAGCCCATTGGCCGAATTGATCAAGATCCCTTTGTGATCTTAGATAATCTTCTTCACTGTCTACTACCAATTTTGGTGTCATCTGCAAACTTACTAATCATGCCTTCTAAATTCTCATCCAAATCGTTTATATAAGTGACAAACAACAGTGGACCCAGCACCATTCCCTGCAGAGCACCACTGGTCACAGCCCTCAAGTCTGAAAAACAACCATCCACCACCACCTTCTGTCTCCTACTGTCAAGGTAATTTTGTATCCAATTGGCAATATCTTGAAGATTTTGCAAAAGTATTATACATGTGGCTTAATGATCTGCTGACATCTTAGGCAATCATTCTTACCTCGAGTAAAAACCTTTCTGCTGAGTTTCTTTGGCTTGCTAGGCCATTTCAGAGGTTAAATAGGAGTTAACAACATCGCTGTGTGTGGCTTTTCTGTGTACTTTCATTTGGAATTCCCCATTTGTCTTGTAGTTCTGTGTTGCTGCAGTGTGTTGTGGCCCATTTAAGTAGTGTTCGCACGCAACTTCGTTTGTGTGTGTTGGGATGGTTACTGTTGAAGTTCAGTACCTGGTCCGTGTGTGTGGCTTTTCTGTGTACTTTCGTTTGGGGTTCCCCATTTGTCTTGCGCTCTACCATGACGTCCAGGATGGGAGCTGTTTCTTCTTCTCCTCCTCTCTGGTGAATTTTATTCTAGTGAGTCATGGACTGCACGCCATGGTCGTCCAGGATGGGAGCTGTTTCTTCTTCTCCTCCTCTCTGGTGAATTTTATTCTAGTGAGTCATGGACTGCACGCCATGGTAGAGCACAAGACAAATGGGGAACACCAAACGAAAGTACACAGAAAAGCCACACACACGGACCGGGTACTGAACTTCAACAGTAACCATCCCAACACACACAAACGAAGTTGCATGCGAACACTATTTAAATGGGCCACAACACACTGCAGCAACACAGAACTACGCCAAGAGGAAGAAGAATATCTCTTCCAGGTTTTCAAGGATAATGGATATCCAAAGAACTGGGTCAGAAGATGCCTACATGAATAACATCAGGAAGATACCACATGCCCCGACACACTCATCACACTACCCGATATCAGGAACACATCAGAACTAACCACAAGACTCCTATGACCGCTGGGCATCAGAGTGGCACACAAGCTCACATCAACCCTACGACAACTGCTCACCTGAACTAAAGACCGACTCCCTGCCATGGACAGGACCAATGTCATCTATAAGATCCCCTGCAGAGACTGTGAGAAACACTACATCGGACAAACAGGAAGGAAACTAACAACAACGGTACACGAACACCAACTGGCTACAAAAAGACATGACCAATACTCACTCATCTCAATCCACATGGATAAGGAGAACCACCAATTCGACTGGGACAACACCAAAATCCTGGGACAAGATAAGCAGAGACAGGCATGGGAATTCCTAGAAGCCTGGCACTCCACAAAGAAAGCCATTAATAAACACATAGAACTTGACCCCATATACACTTCACTACGAAGGAAAACCGGAAGTGAGGCAATCCAGCTCAACGGAGTCCAGAGTTTAAAAACCAGGCGGGAAAACACACCGACGCTTCATTGGAGGCTGCACTGATGATGTTACCCAGCATGGTAACGAAATGTCTGCAGAACAACAAACCAGCTTGGCGAGCCAACCAACCTCAACACCCACAACCCGAGCTACAAATCTACACCAAAACCTTAGAGTTGAATCCATTTCTCCGACTCATTAGCCCAGGCTTCTGGGTTATGACACAAAAATGCAAAGTACTGGAGAAACTCAACATCCTGGCAGCATCTGAGAAAAACAGAATTAACATTTATTAAACTGTCTAGACTGAAACATTAACTCTGTTTTTCTCTCCACAGGTACTGCCAGACTTGCCAAGTTTCTCCAGCACTTTGTTTTTGTTTCAGATTTCGAGCATCCACAGTTCTTTATTCCGTCCCTCTGGATTACAAGCCCAATGACAATGCCACTGTGTAACTATCTCACCGTCCTCACTGCTGAACAACTCTGCCAATATCCACTAGATACAGAACCATGTCCTTGAAATAATCAAACTGTCAAATAATCAAAAAGGTATTTAAATCCCCCTCCCTCCAAAAAAACTGCCCATCTTAGTAGTTCATAAAAGACTGTCAATCTCAACCAGTTATAATTGCATTGAAAAGAGATTTAATCCACTTTAATCTCTTAAACTTAATCCAAATCCAAATCCAAAAAAAAATGATAGGCATTTAAAATCACTTAAAAGTAGGATAAATCGGCCCAGAAAACCATCAGCTCAAAAAAGCTATTAGTCCTCTTCATTGCTGTATAAATATTTCCCTCAGGACTGAAACAATTAGTGGGTTGCAGCATAGCTTTCAATTTATTCATGAGATGACAGCATTGCTGGCTAGGGCTGTTTTAATTTCTTCTCCCTAATTACCCTGGAGAAGGTGGTGATGAGCTGTCTTCTTCAACCACTGCAGTCCTTGTGGATAGGGACAACAACAGTGGTTTTAGAGAGTTCCAAAATTTTGACACAGCAACAGAGAAGGAACTGTGATATAATCTCCACGCTAGGCTGGTGTGTGACATTTAGGGATTTGCAGATGGTGGTGTTCAGAAGGTGCTGTTGAAAGAGTTTCAGTGAATTGCTGTGGTACATTTTATGGATGGCACACACATATCAGGGTGTGTCAGTATTGAAGGGAATGCCTAGATGCAATGTCAATCAAGTGGACTGCTTTTCTCTGGATGCTGTTGAGCTTCAAGTATTCTTGATGCTAAACCTATCCAGGCAAGTAGGGAGTGTTCCATCACATTCATTACTTGTGCCTTGTAGGAAGTGAGCAAGCATTGGAGAGGCAATGAAATGAGTTACTCACCACGGGATTCCTAGCTGCTGGCTTATTCTCATAGTCACAGAATTCATATGGCTGGTTCAGGTTGGTTTCTAGTCAATGGTAGCCTCCAGAATATTGGTAGTGAGAAACTCAGTCATGGTAATGCCATGGAATGCAAAGGGCCAATGGTTACTGTGGGCCAACAGTTGTTGAATGAAAATAGCTATTAGTCCTATATGTGTGCCATGTAATGTCACTTGCAAGCACTTCTAGCTGGAGATAGATGCAAATACTTGTGTCATCTTTTGCATTGATGCGCTGGAATCCTAACTCTAACCCTAATGCTATCCCAGGCCTGGATGTTGTCCAGGTGTTGCTGTAAATAAATGCACAGTGCTTGAGGATCTGAGGAATCATGAATTGTACTGAACACTATGTAATCATCAGACAGCATTTCCAATTCTAAATGGAGGCAAAGGCATTGATGAAGCATTGATTGTTACGCCTAGGACAATATCTGAAGAACTGAAAGGGCTATTGTGGTGCAGTGGTAGTGTTGCTATCTTTGAGTCAGAAGGCCCAGGTTCAAGTCCCACCTGCTCCATAGGTGTGAAATAACATCCCTGAAGAGGTTGATGAGAAAAATATATCTGAAGAACTGGGCTCTTGTGGTGCAGCAATTAGATTTCTACCTCTGGACTTGGTTAAACTCTTACCTGTTAGAGAAATGTGTAATAGCAGCTTTGTACAGGTTAACTAGAAAATATAGATCCTAAGAACCTTCTGCAATGATGTCCTTAGACAGTTGATGGATTTCCATTAGCCACAACCACCAGCAGAGAATTTTCATCCTGATTTCCATTGATTCTGATTTTACAAAGCCTCCTTAACATCATACTCTGTCAAATCCTGCCTTGATGTCAAAGGTAGTCACTCTCAACTTATCTCTGGAGTTCAGCTCTCTTTTTCGACAAAGTCTGTAATGGAGGCCAGAAAATGAATGGCCTCGACTGAACCGAAACACAATTGTTGAGTAATTGCAACTTGATAGCACTGTTGGCAACTCATTCCATCACTTTGTTGATGAAGAGTAGACCAGTAGGGTGAATATTGGCCAGGTTGGATTTGTCCTTTTTTTGTGGACAGGATATGCCTGAATAATATTCCACATTTTGGGTAGATGCAACTGTTGTAGCTGTATTAGAGGAGCTCAGCTACAGGTACAAATAGTTCTGGAGTACAAACCTTAACTATTAATGCTTGAATGTTTTCAGTATCCATAGTCTTTAGAGTATGTAATGTCTTTAGTTGTTTCTTGATATCATGTGGTGCAAACTAAATTAGCTAAAGGCTCATAACTATGCTGCTGGGTAGTTAGGAGAAGGTCAGGATGGAGCATCTCCTCAGCACTTCCATTTGGAGACAGATGCATGTACTTCCGCATCATCTTTTGCATTGATGTGCTGGAACCCTAACCCTGAATGCTGGGGACGCAGGGAAGGCCAAGATGGACCATCTACTCAGCACTTCCAGCTGGAAATAGATGCAAATACTTCTGCATCATCTTTCGCATTGATGTCCTGCAGCCTTAACCCTACTGCATTGTTGTGCTGGAACTCTAACCCTAACCCTACAGCTTAGCTACAGGTGCAAAAAGTTCTGGACTACAAATCATAGTATTAATGCTAAAATGTTTTCAGTATCCACAGTCTTTAGAGTATCCAATGCCATCAGTTATTTCTTGATATGACTTGGTGTGAATTAAATTGGCTACAGACTCATAGCTATGCTGCTGGTACTCAGGAGAAGGCCAGGATGGGGAATCTCCACACCACTTGCAGCTGGAAAAAGATGCATGTAATTCTGCATCATTGTTTGCATTGATGTGCTGCAACCCTAACCCTTGATGCCAAGGGCTCACGAGAAGGCCAAGATGCAGCATCTACTCAGCACTTCTAGCTGGAGATAGATGCAAATACTTCTGCATCATCTTTTGCATTGATGTGCTGGAATCCTAACTCTAACCCTAATGCTAAAGTAGAGAACATGCCAGGCCATGACATTCTGATACTGCATAATTGATCACAGTGCCTAGCAGAAGAACAACTTTGAGTTACATAGAAGATAGGAGGAGGAGGAGGCCATTCAGCCCTTTGAGCCTTCTCAGCCATTCTTCACGAATATGGCTGATCATCCAACTCAACAGCCTAATCCTGCTTTCCCCCGTTCACCTTTTCCCATTCACCTCAGGTGCTATATCTAGTCACCTTTTGAATATATTCAATGTTTTGGTATCAACTACTTCCTGTGGTAATGAATTCCACAGGCTCACCACTCTTTGGGTGAAGAAATGTCTCCTCATCTCCATCCTAAATCATCTACCCCAAATCCTTCTAATATGACCTCTGGTTCTGGAAACAACCACCACTAGGAACATTCTTCCTGCATCTACCCTGTTCAGTCCTGTAGAATTTTATACGTCTCTATGAGATCCCATCTCCTCACCACTGCCACCCCTCCCCAATTTGTTGCTAGGTCTAAACAAAGACCAATACAGAGCAGGGACAAACCCTTCAGCACTACAAGCCTGTGCTGACACATTTTGCCCTTCCATACTAAAAAAAGTCTTCACTTACAGGATCCATATCCCTCTATTCCTTCCTATACTGGAGTGCTTCTTGAATGCTGCTATTGTGTCTGCTTCCACTACCTCTGCTGGCAGCACATTCCAGGCACTCAGCACCCTTTCTGTGAATAATGTGCCTTGCACTTCTCTTTTAAACTACCATCCCCACCCCCACCCAATCCCTGCACCTTGAACCTGTGTCCCCTAGTAATTAACTGGGAAAAATACCTCATACTTTCTACTCTATCCATGCCATTCACAATCTTATGAACTTCTGTCAGGTCACCCCTCAACCTCCTGTGTTCCAGTGAAAACAAACCCAGTCCATCCAACCTTTCTTCATAGCTAAAATTCCTACGCCCACCCCCATACCAAGCAATATCCTGGTAAACCTTTTCTGTATCCTCTCCAAAGCATCCACATTCTTCTGGTAGTGTGGTGACCAGAAATGTACACAATATTTGAAGTGTGATCTAACTAAAGTTCTACAAAGCTGCAGGATAACTTGCCTATCCTTATAATCAATGCCCCTTCTAATGAAGGCAAGCATGTCACGGCTTTTTAAACTACCTTATCTATCTACACCGACAACTTCAGTGATCTGTAGAACTGCACACTGAGATCCTTTGTGTATCAAAACTCCTAAAAGATTCTGCCATATGCTGTATGACTTCCACCTGTACTTGACCTTCCAAAAATGCATCACTTCATATTTATCCAGATTAAACTCCATCTGCAATTTTTCTGTCCGTGCCTCCAACTGATCCTCTGCTGTATCCTTTGAAAATCCTCCACATTATCTGCAACTCCAGGAATCTCTGTATCATCTGCAAACTTACTAAATAGACCGGGCACGTTTTCCTCCAAATCATTTATATAGACGACAAACAGTAGAGGTCCCATCACTGATCCCTGTGGAACACTAGTCACAACCTTCCATTCCAGAAAGCAACCTTCCAATGCTACCCTCTGTCTCCTATGACTAAGTAAAGTCTGTGTCCATCTTGCGAGCTCACTCCAATACCATGTGACTTCACCTTTTGTACCAGTCTGCCATGAGGGACCTTGTCAAAGATTTCAGTGAAGTCCATGTAAACAACCACTCTTGTCATCTCCTCAAAAAACTCGATCAAATTAGTGAGGCACAACCACCCCTGCACAAAACCATGCTGTCTATTACTAATAAGTCCATTTGCTTATAAATGTGTATAGATCTTGTCAGCAGTAGGGGAATTATTGGAAAAAGATTCTCAGGGACATGTGGCTCACTGGCCTGTAACTTCCTGGATTATCCCTGCTACCCTTCTTAAACAATGGGACAACATTAGCTATTCTCCAGTCCTCTATGACCTCACCTGTGGCCAAAGAAGATACAAATATATTTGTCAATACTCCAGGAATTTGATCTCTTGCTTCTGTCAATATTCTGGGATAGCTCCCATCACGATTTGGGACTTATATACCTTAATATTTTTAAGTATCTGTTCAAAGTCTTTCCCATTTAGTGCTTGGTGGGCATTCACAATGAGGTCATCAGGCAAAATGGATGCATCTATTCACCCTGATTTATTGACAATTGAGAGATGCAATTTCATTGTGAATGTATGCCTGAGCTCTAAGCACCATTAATAGAGTTAGTTCAGCAGGAGATACTGACAGAGCTGTGAGAGGATTGCACTTTATTTGTTTGATAGTCTTATGAGCTAATGGGAGCAGTGTATCTTTGAAAGATGCAGACGTACTTCAGATAAGTAAGCTTTTCAGGGGGAATTTCAATGGCTGAGTTTGATTGACAGTTTTATGGGATTCTAAGAGGGTCATTATTTTAAGAGGAACCTGAATGCTTGCTGAATAATTTAACCCCTGTGCACTCTAAAGACTTTATGTAAGGTCTGTATGCTGTGGATACTCAGTTAGTGGGCACAGACACATGGTGAGCACATAGGAGAATGGACAGAGTACGAGGCATGTGGAACATGTAAGTATGGAGGGAGAGGTCATGGAAGTGGGTGGGAGTGAGGTGCTGAGCACTTAACAAACATGAACTTCATGAATAGAAATGGAACTATGTCCCAGCAACTGGAGCTACGGAACTACGTCCCAGTCTTCTAACCTGCTGACATTGGCATCCATCTACCTATGTTCCAAACTCTGATCTTAATTGGGAGTTGGTAACCCCACATTCAGCTCACACACAACTCTTGGAGACTAAATTTCCACATGAAACTGCTGCCATTCTGAAGTCAGGTGGTCAACTCATTCTCAACCTGAAGGTAGAAATTAATTTCTCTGCCTCTATAAAGTACATAATCCTTTGGGCCTTTTAAGTTATTTTCCCAATTTACTCTGCTACAATCAACGAATTCTGCAAATACATACCTATACTGGCTCTCCTCATTCTTCCTACAAACACATATCACCTGCGTGATGAAAAGGGTTATTTCATTATTATGATTTTGCAATTATAATTTGCAAGTTGTATTTTCAAATAGAAGCTGAGGGATTTTGGCCAGTTCTGAAGGATCTTAAAAATGGTCAGAAACTCTTGTAGAACAATGACTTAAAAACATCATTGCAAGGAAAACATGGGACTCTAATTAAGGGCCTGGGAGACCATTGATACTGTTGAGTTCATGACAGGTGGAGTAAATGGGGAGGGAACATTACGTTTGTTTTTAAGAATAGAAGAATTAACTCTCAAGTTCAGGAGAAACAAGAGTTTAGTTCACTTGAGGAAAACTATTCATCACAGCATTGTTTTCTAATACTGTGTGTTTTAGGGGAGGCAATGGCCTAGTAGTATTATCATTGGACTGTTAAAGACCCCAGGAAACATCTTGGGGACTTGGGTTCAAATCCCGCCATGGCAGATGGTGGAATTTGAATTCAATAAATATCTGGAATTAACAGTCTAGTGATGACCATGAATCCATTGCTGGTTGTTAAAAAAATCCCCATCTGGTTCACTAATATCCTTTAGGGAAGGAAACTGCCATCCTTACCTGGTCTGGCC
Source organism: Rhincodon typus (assembly GCF_021869965.1). Classification (NCBI taxonomy): domain Eukaryota; kingdom Metazoa; phylum Chordata; class Chondrichthyes; order Orectolobiformes; family Rhincodontidae; genus Rhincodon; species Rhincodon typus. The sequence continues at coordinate 5,502,729 of NC_063338.1, forward strand.
TACATGTGACTCCAGACCCACAGCAATGTGGTTGACTCATTACTGCCCTGGGCAATTAGGGATGGGTAATAAATGCCTAGTCAGTGATGCCCCCATCCTGTGAATGAATAAAGAAAAAAAATACAATCTGTGGAGTTTCGGGCCTTAGGAGCTTGCATAGAAATCTTTAATATGTCAGAAATTAGGACCCTTAAGGCTTCAGTATTGTGAAAAGTTCATACCCACAGGCAAGGAATTATAAAATCAGCCCATGAAAAATAAACTGGAAAGATTAGGGGAGGCAATGATACTATCATTTGGCTGTTATTCCAGAAGCCCAGGACTTATTCTGGGGCCGAATTGTGTAATAATTGAGTAAAGCTAACTACAAAGACATGCAGGAGGAGCTGGCCAGAGTTGATTAGAAGCAGAGCCACTCCCCTTAGAGGGAAGATAGTGGATTAATATGGGGGGCTTCAGGGGATGATTTGAATGGGGGGGACATAGCAGGAATTCATCCTAAGGAAGAAGAAACATACAAAGGGGAGGATAAGGCAATCGTGGCTGACAAGGGAAGTCAGGGATAGCCTAATAGCAGAAGAAAAAGCATAGAATTTGATGAAGATTACTGGGAAACCAGAAGATTTTGAAGCCTTTAAAAATCAGCAAAGGATAGCCAAAACAACCAATAAAGGGGGCAGATGATGAACTGAGGGTAAGCTAGTTTGTAATATAAAAAATTGCAAGACCTTTTTTTAAAAAAGATATCTAAAAGCTGAGAGAGAGGCAGGAGCGGACATTGCACCACTGGAAAATGAGGCCAAAAAAACAGTAATAGGAAACAAAGAAATGGCAGAGGAACTCATTAGGTACTTTGCATCAGTCTTTGCACTGGAAGACACCAGCAGCATACCATAACTTCAAGAGAGTCAGGAGGCAGAGGTGAGTGTAGTGGCCATCATTAAGAAGGTGCTAAAGAAGCTGAGTTGTCTGAAGGTGGATAAGTAATCCGGGCCAGGTAGTCTACACCCTACAGTTCTGAAAGACGTAACTGAGGAGAATGTAGAAACATTGGGGGTGATCTTTCAGGAATCACTGGAATCAAAAGGAAGGCTCCAGAGAGCTCAAAAATGGCCATAGTAACACCCCTGTTTAATGCAGGGAGGCAGAAGACAGGAAACTATAGGCCGGTTAGCCTGACCTCAGTCACTTGGCAAGATTTTGGACTCCATTATTAAGTACTTGGAAATGCATTCTGTATTTTACAGCTGAGTCAGCATGGCTTTGTCAGGGTATGTCATGCTTGACAAATCTGTTTGAATTATTTGAGGACATAACGAGCAAGTCAGACAAAGGAGAGCCAGTGGACATGATCTATTTGGATTTTCAGAAGGTTTTTGACAAGATGCCACACAGGAAGCTACTAAATGAGATAGCAGCCCATGGTGTCAGGGGCACGGTGCTGGCATGGATAGAGGATTGGCTGACTAACAGAACTCAGAGTAGGGATAAAAGGGTCTTTTTCCAATGGCAGTCTGAGACTAGTGGAGTTCTGCAGAGGTCAGCATTGGGACTATTCAAGTTAACATTAACAATCTGGGTGAAGGAACTGAGAGCGCTGTATCATCTGCAAACATAGCAACAAAGATAGATGGAGGAACAGATAGTTTCAGTAAGCAGGAAGGGTGCAGAAGGATTTGGACAGGCTTGGAGAGTGGTCAAAGAATGGAAGTATTGGCTATTTTCTAAATAGGGAAAGGCATGAAAATCCCAAGCACAAAGGTACTTGGGAGTCCTAGTTCCGGATTCTGTTGAGGTTAACATTCAGGTTCAGTTTGCAGCAAGGAAGGCAAATGCAATCTTAGCATTCATTTAAAGTGGAATACAAGAGCAGAAATGTACTGCTGAGACTGTACAATACTCTGGTCACACCACATCTGTAATATTGTGATAACAGTGTGGAACTGGAGGAACACAGCAGGCCACGCAGCATCAGAGGAGCAAGAAAGCTAACGTTTCAGGTTCTGATGGGTGTGTGTGTGTGTGTGTGTGTGTGTGTGTGTGAGTGAGAGAGAGAGAGAGAGAGAGAGAGAAGGGCGTGAGTGTGTGGGGGGCGGAGAAGAGGAGAACGGGATTTCATTCAAACTTACAGAACATTGACAGGCTTGGATAGAGTGGATGTGGAGAAGATGTTTCCACTAGTAACACAGCCTCAGAGTGAAGGAAGCACCTTTAGAAGTGAGATGAGGCAGAATTGCTTCAGTCAGAGGTGGTGAATCTGTGGAACTCATTGCCGCAGAAGGCTGTGGAGGCCAAGGCATAGAATGTATTTAAGACAGAGACAGGTTCTTGATTGGTAAGTGGATCAAAGGTTATGGGGAGAAGGCAAGAAAATGGCAGTAAGAAACATATCAGCCATGATCGAACAGTAGAGCAGACTCAACAGGCTGAATGACCTAATTCTGCTCCTATGTCTTATGGTCTTTATTCGTCCTCTGGTATTATCCCCTCCATCCAAGGGGGCTTGGAAGATTATAACCAATACTTTTACAATTTTCCCCTTACAGTGCTCAGTATTCTTTCATGTATCACACCTGACCCATAGTGACTTATCAACGTTAAGTACAACCAGCCTTTGTAATATGACTGCTTTGTCAATTTTTATCTCTTCCAGTACTCTACCCTCACTATGAATTGACAGTATCTTTTTCCTTGGCAAAGGAAGGTAGACCACACTCATTTAATATCTCAGCAATTACCTCTACATCAATGCATAAATCCCCTTTTTGGTCCTTAATTAGTTCCAACACTCCTCTTATTACCTTCAAATAATCATCTTCTATCTTCTGATGAAGTGTCACTGGACTTGTATTATTAACTGTTTTCTCTCCACATATGTTGTCAGACCTGCTGAGTTTCTCCAGCAATTTCTCTTTTTGTTCTTTTCAGATCTTCAGCCTCCATAGTTTTTTTTTAAAACTCATTACTTTTGCTATTCTATTATATGAAATTTGTGTTTATTTATCAAAGGCCACAATATGGAAGAAAGTCAAAACAATATTCTTTTAATACAGAGATAACAAGGTGTAGAGCTGGAAAATGCTTTTCTGAAGAAGGGTATAGGCCCGAAGCGTCAGCTTTCCTGCTCGACCTGCTGTGTTCATCCAGCTCTACATCTTGTTATCTCAGATTCTCCAGCATCTGCAGTTCCTACTATCTCTTCTTTTAATAGTGCCACTTTAAAATCACTAACATTCCAATAAAACAAATATTATTGACCAGAAATGTAATACTCATGCAACCATATAGCAGTAAAACATTATTATTCTAGGAACATTTTCCAATTCATCCAAATAACATTTTGAGAATGAAAGAATTACTGTTTCAAGACTTTTGTATACTTTAAATTTTGTGCTTTGTAGGAGCAATATATTTATACACTCTACAGGATGGGCTTCTACGAGAGATGGAAAGATACAAGAAAACTGATAGCTCTGAAGACATATCACTGATCAACAGCACTACAAGAAAACACAAAAGCTACAAGCAAGGTGACTAATTTAGAGTATTTACATTATGGAAACAGACCATTCAGCACCACAGGGTTATGCTCCAGATAAGATTCCTCTCACTTTTCTTCATATCACCCTGCTAATATACCCTCTTCTTATGTTTTTGTCTAACTCCCCCTTTAAATGCACCTAGGCTATTCACCTCATGTACTCCCTCACTAAGTTGAATTTGGGGAGGATGGTGAATTAACATTTCTTTCTGATAAAGATTTATCATATTGGCATGATAGCAACTGTAGAGTGACACAGCACACTAGTATCTATGCAATAATTGTTAAAGTTAATACCTCCTCCCATTACAATTGGCTATGATTAAGATATGCATATAAAAGACTAACACAAACTACTGAAGGCATTTTGTTACGTTCTCTTAATTGTGTACCACACTATCCACCTCACCCCAGCATCATACTCTTCTGAAGGTACTGATTCTTGTTGAGATAGTTTATTGGATGTCAAGCATACATAGTGTAGTGTTTTAGACAAGCATCAATCTTCATACAAGAACCTTTATGCTAATTAGGGTGAACCAGTTTGATGTACTTGTTAATTCACATCTTTGAATGCAAGTTAAAGCATAAACTATCACTACCTTCCCAATTCACATACTTCAGCAGACCTTACAAAGGAAAGGCTTCTCATCAATTTATTTAACTTTCTCACAAAACAGAAGCTCAAAGAAGTTTAACAAATGCAATGAATTGGCAGCTTTAAAGTGCCCTGTATAATAAATGCACCACTACAGCAGCACACAATCCTCTCCATTACTCAACAAGTAACATAGATTGACAGCAAAATGAAATGAAATATGCAAACATCTCATGCTCGACAGAAGTCTGGAATGGGTTTCGAATAGAATTTCTGCAGGTTCTCCTCTTCTCCAAATACTGAAAAACAGATCAAAACAGACATTCAAATACAAATGACTTTTATCCAGATGCGTTACTAACATTCCATTTCTCATAAAAATTAACATACAACAGAGTTCTCCTTGTGACCTACAGGACTGTAATAACTGGAAGGGATAGATATTTATCCAGGAAATTTCCAAATTAATTCAAATGTGTCAGGAACTAGCTGACCTCAGTCAGGAATTTGTAATTTGTAATGTAATATTTAGAACTAACATTCACTGTGACTGCTAGAAAGGGCGTGATCAAGAAGGGCTTGGATGTTCTCTGTGCCGGTGCTCAACAGCCAGGCTGATTAACACAGCACACTGGGACAGGAATGGATAACACTCGTATATGTCATGCGAGGGGAGGCAATGGCCAAGTGGTATTATCACTGGAATGTTAATCCAGAGACCCAGATAACGTTCTGGGGACCCAGGTTTGAATCCCACCATGGCAGATGGTGGAATCTGAATTCAATAAAAATATCTGGAAATTAAGAATCTAATAATGACCATGAATCCATTGTCGACTGTTGGGAAAAACCCACCTGGTTCATTAACGTCCTTTAGGGAGGGAAACTGCCATCCTTACCCGGTCTGGCCTATGTGTGACTCCAGACCCACAGCACTGTGGTTGATTCTGAACTGCCCTCTGGGCAATTAGGGATGGGCAATAAATGCTGACTGGCCAGCGATGCCCTAATACCGTTAATGCGTAAAGAAAAAATACATACGTATGTAAGAATAACTAATGTACTACCTTAAAAAGGTAGCTGGGAGGAAAACTGGCTAACATAAAAACATATGCAACATACTTACCTGAAAACTGCAATAGCTATTGGTAAGTACACAATTGATAAAATCATTTATTTTTATTATTTCTTGGTTATGAAGCCATCAACGTCAAATATGGAATGAACTGCTCATCCCCAGTTGTTAGTGAATGTGGCAGTGAGGTTTCTTCTTGAACCACTGCGCTGTGGAGAAGACACAGTCAGTTTTGCTGTAATGCGTGTTTCTTCAACGCGAATTGGCTTTAATGCAATTGAAGAATTTAGACTGCTATTTGTTTAATGTGAACTCTCCTTACTTGTATTGGCTATGACACAATTCTGGCCCCACTAGTTTAAATGGTGTTGCCATTGTGCGATTTTCTTATAACACAAGATTGCACAAGAATGGAACTATCACGTTATATCAGAAATGACTGTACTTCTACAGTTGTTAGGTTGAAGTTCCACAATTTTAAATGAGTATCAGGAATAAGTGGCCAAATTAGAACGGTGTGCAATTTGGAAGGGAATTTGGGAAGACATGATGTCCTTATTCTACAAGGTGATGAAGTCACACTTGAGGAAATACTACTAAAGATACCTTGATGAGCTGCTACAATGTACCTTGTAAATAGAACACACTCTAGACAGTGGGACAGTGATGTAGATAGTGGATCTTTAATCTGGTGGATAGACTCCCAATCAAGTGGACAGCTTTATCTTGGCTAGTACTAAACTAAATATTTTTGCAGCTCCAATCAATCATTCAGGAAAGGGAGAGTAAAGGGATGTAACCAATCGTGCTTGTACTGGTGGTGAAAGTTTGGTGAAACAAGATGTGAACTGCTCAATGTCGAGTATTAAAACTGGTCCAGTTGATTTTCTGGTCACTGATGACCCTGAGGATGTCAGGATTCTGTGATGGCAATGTCTTTAATTGTCTTGGATATGCCTGGGGGTGACTACTACTTGACATTATGATGCATGAATCACACTTGGTACTTACTGTCCCAAATCAGAATATTGACTAGGTCTTGCTGTATGTTTTAGTACCCGAGGAATTATGAATGGAGCTGAACACGGGCATTCAACCAACAGTCACACTTAAGATTATAATAGAGGGAAAGTCATCCAGGAACCATCTTACTATAGTTCAGTCTGGGACATTTCCCCAATATAGTCATGCAGCAATCTCATTCCTCCTGCGAACCTCAGCAGTGTAGTCACTCCCCTGGTCAACGTTACAGACGCTACCCTTAGTAACAACTGGATGCAATTTTTCTCATTGACAGTATTACACTAGTGCAGTCTCTTCCCCCTCATCAGTACCATGCAGGTGAAGTCCCTAATCTCATCTATGTCATGCAGTCATCCCTTTTTAGTGTTACACCAGTGGAAATGATTCACTTGTCAATTATATGCCAGTACTGTCAATTCCTTGTCAGTTTCATCTTGTTGACCTCAAATTTTTGCTTTTCCATCTCTTTATTTAAATCTATGTTATTTTGATGTTTTCTCCAACTGAAACTCAATTGATTCATTCACTTTGCAAATTGAAATGCTCTATTGTTGCTAGTCTCACCAAGTCAATTCCTTTGGATCAGATCAACATTTAAAATTTTGTCTGCTCAGTATGCTTTCATATTTGAAACATTTTGAACTACCATTTAACCCAGTATCAACTACTAACACTTCACCACCACCAATTTTCAAGTATCCATGCAGTTCACTGGTGTTCATTGGTACTATAATTGGGTCTGGGGATTGGTTAGCCAAAGTGGCTGAACAGCTTGTTCATGAATGCAGAGTGATGTTAGCCGCTTGGGTTCAATTCATATACTGGCTAAGGTCACCACAAAGGTCCCACTTTTTCAACCCCATTGCTTGCCCGAGTTGTGGTGACCTTCAGGTTAAATCACAGCCAGTCAGGTCTCACTTTTCATTTAAGAACAGATTCTCCACTACAGATATAATGGTTAACCAGTCTATAATTCCCTCTATAATATTTTTCTCTACATCCTCTATTAAATAGTTAAAATTAAATAAAACATTAGTTACTCTCCAGTCCATGAGAAGTGTCCCATGATATATAGGATTTTGAAAGATGGCCACTAATGCATCATCTATTTCTGGGGCCACGTCCTTAAATACTCTGGGGTGTAGATCATCGGGCTCTGAAAATTTACCAGCCTTTAATCCCATCAATTTCCACAACATAATTTGCTTATTAATACTAATGCCAATCAGTTCCTCCCTCTTACTAGACCCTATGTTCCCCAATGACACTTATGTCCTCCTCTGTGAAGACAGAACCAAAGTATGCATTCAAGTGATCGACATCTCTTTGTTTCCTATTACAACTCCCTTGGTTTCTGACTTTATAATCAATTTGTACATTACCTGCAAACCTACTCGTGTTCATTTCATTGCAAATTAATCAATTCATTTGTCCTCCTATAGGGAAATCTAAACAACTCCCAATCGTCAGTCTCATGTTTTTATTTTGGCCAATTTGTATGTCACCTTCTTTGGATCAAAAACAATCCCTAATTTCCCTTGTTAGTCATAGTTGAGCCATCTTTCTCCTTACTTTTGTGCCAGAATCACCTTCTAGATTCCTCTCATTGCCCCCACCGTCATACAGAATCTTGACTTGGAACTATTTTGCTGTTCTTTCATTATCACTGTCAAAATCCTGAAACTAACTTCCTCACATCAGTTTAGGTGTTCCCACATTCTAAAGACTGTAGTGATTAATGATGGCATCTCGCACCTCTATAGATGTGGTGACAAGAACTTTGTACAAAATGCCACCTATGGCCTGACCTTCTGCATTCAACGACATGCACTCCAGAGTCTCTCACTTCTATTACTCTTCTCAATATCTTTCTGTATATTGAATATTCCCCAGCTTTGCCCTCTGTAAATGCATTGCCTTACACTTCTCTGGGTTGAAATCCATTTGTCACTTTTCCTTACATTCAGCCAAACCATATCATGCCATATCATTGTGGACTTGACAGCTAATCTCCTCACTATTAACTACACAGTGTCATCTGTAAGCTTCCTAATCATGTTTCTCACATTTCACAGTCTAAGAATAAGGGGTAAGCCATTTAGGACTGAGATGAGGAAGAATTTCTTCACAAGAATTGTAAACCTGTGGAATTCCGTACCACAGAAAGCGGTTGGGGCCAATTCGTTAGACATATTCAAGAGAGAACTGGGCATGGCCCTTGTGGCTAAAGGAATCAAGGTGTATGGAGAGAAAGTGGGAAACTGACATTGCATGATCAGCCACGATCATACTGAATGATGATGCAGGCTTGAAGGGCTGAATGGCTCACTCCTCCACTTATTTTCTATGTTTAAGTCCAAATCACTAATACACATTCCTAAATAGCAAAGGACACAACACTGAGAAGTGTGGAATGCCAATGGGAACTGCTTTACATTTGCAAAAATATCCATCAACCATCAGTCTTTGTTTCCTGTTTCTCAGCCAACACTGCATCAAACTCTGCAAATTACGTTGCATTCTATGGATTTCCACCTTTCTGAGTAGTCTGCCATGTTGGACTGTGTCAACTGCCTTATTAAAATCCATGTCGACAATGCCCTCTGCACTACTTTCATCAATACTTCTTGAGATTTTCTCAAAAGGAAAAATTAACTCAGTCATAGTTAAGACATGATCTTACCAAAAGCATGCTCATTATCTTTGACTATTTGGCCTATCCTCACTTTTTTAAAAATAATGGCATAACCTTCACACAAATTATTTCCACTCTGGATTTCTTTAATACCCTGTGACATAATCTGTAAATTTCTGGTATTTATCCACTTTCAAGGATGTCAGTCTCTCCATTACTTCCTCTTGCATTATGCTTATTGCATGTAATATTTTTCAGTTGTCTTTAACAAGGATGTCTGCAACATCTGGCGTCCCCAGAATTGATCCCATTACCTCAGAATTCAGATGTCTCCCTTCCTATTCAAGATTCCCTGCCATGTGTTCAATGATTCAATTCTCTTATCACTTACAACTTGCCTGTAATTTCATTGTTCATGTTTCTTTCAAAAATCAGGGTTCTGCACTTGCTCACCTTTTCTCTTCTATTTCTTTCATGTGACCTGGTGTTGCTGGAAAGGCTAGCATGTACTGCTTATCCGTAATTGCCTTTGAACTAAGTAGTTTGCCAGGCAATTATGGATTTGGAGTCACAGTAGGGTAGACCAGGTAAGGATGGCAGATTTCCTTCCCTAAAGGAAATTAGTGAACCAAATTGGTTCTAGATATACCTACTCTAGGTGCTGCTAACTTCCTGTCTCTGGGTCCTCCACTTGACCATTTCTCTTTTTTTTAAAAATACCTGTCTCATTCAATTTTAGATGACGTTTCCTCACCATCCGCTTGTTGGAATAAGGTTCTGCTGTAGAATTCACATTAGTCTCAATCTTAGTTTGGGGAAGATTTACGGCTCATGCTTTACCTTGTGCTTAATTGCAGGGGATAGTCAATCATTTCCATGTGATCAACCTTTCTGGCTGTTGTGTTCCACTTACAGCCTGTCAGAATACTCGGTGTTCATGGAGAACAATGTGTGCTCTCCACCAGCTGGGAACGCACCGCATTAAGAAATATGGTTCGCATATCAAGCTGGGGTGGGGACAGTTTTGTAAAGGATCACATATTTTTCCTTTTTGGGACTACAAACTGAAATGAAAGTTGAACTACTACATAGCTGAAATATCAGAAGAGTTCTGAAACTCTCAAAAAGTTAAGTGGCACACACTTTTTGCTGTGCAAGATGATGTTGTTTTTCGAACCAATCAGGATGATATTTTGAAACACATTAGCACAAAGAATCTTTGAATTAAGGAAAGTCTGAGTTGCAGTTTGCAAGTGTAAGGGCAGACAGAGACATCCAGAAATGTGCAAGCTGAAAGGTCATTCTCGCTTTCCTCTGCTCATGACTCTTTGGAATTCTCAACTCCAGAGTGCTGTGGAAGTTCATTTTTTGAGTATATTTAAAGTGAAGATTGATAAATTTCAATTACCAATGGCATACAGGGTTATGGTGATAGTGGTGGTATAAAGCAAAATGTGCTTGATCAACCATGATTGCATTAGATGGTAGATCAGGCTCGATGGGCAGAATGATCTACTTCAGTTCTTATGGGTAACTACTGATCAGGAACTGCTTTCTTGACTACTTAATTGGTGCCCTTATTCTTTACTGGCAGGGGTGCTTCACTGCTAGTGCATGCATAAATTTGACGAGGCAATGCATTTGCACATTCTCCATTACTGATCTAAATAAACAATAGTACAGCACAGGAAGAGACCCTTCAGCCTACCAAGACTGTGCAACATATGATGCCTTTCTAAACTTAAAAACCTTTCACCTCTATGTGATCCACATCCCTCTATTCCTTACCTATTCATGTATTTGTCAGGATACCTCTTAAATGTTGCTATTGTCACATAGCAACTGCCACCTCCTCTGGCAGGACATTCCAGGCATTTGCCACCCTCTGTGGTAAACATTTACCTTTCAAATCTCCTTTAAACTTTCCCTCTTGTATCTTAAACCTATGCCCACTAATAACTGACATTTCTGACCTGGGAAAAAGACTCCAATTATCCATTCTATCCATGCCTCTCATAATTTTGTAAACTTCTATCAGGTCACCCTTCAGCCTTCAATGTTCAAGTTAAAACAAATCAGGTTTGTCAAATACCTCCTCATAGCTAATCCCTCCAAACCTTTTCTGTAGCATCCCCAAAACCTCCACATCCTTCTAGTATTGTGGCGACCAGAAACATGCGTAATATTCCAAATGCGGCCTAAGTAAAGTTCTATACAGCTGCAACATGACTTGCCAATTTTTATACTCTATGCCCTGACCAATGAAAGCAAGTATGCCAGATGCCTTCTTGACCATCTTACCTTATGACACAATGATTATTCTTCCAAATGTTCGCAAACACCGATCCATTCAGTCCAAGATAACAAGGTGTAGAGCTGGATTAACACAGCAGGCCAAGCAGCATCAGAGGAGCAGGAAGGCTGACGTTTCCGGCCTAGACCCTTCTTCGTTCAGTCCACCTCACTTTCCAGCACCAATTTCAGCAATATATGCTCCCTTGTTAACCTGAGAACTTACTGGTCAAGAAAATTTTCTGAACAAATTTCACCTTATCCTTTCCCTTTACTTTAGTGTTATTTTACTTGATTTTTGGGTGAGTAAAGTCACTTAAAATCACCAGTCTATCATTCTCGCTCATGTCTTCATGCTTGTTAATTGCAATCTATTTTAATTTGTTCCCATTTAATGCGACACTATTTCCTTCTTGAATACCAGCAAACTATCATTCCTTTATGCAACTTAATCTTTCCTGCTTCTATGCAATAATACCCAGCAATCAAATGAATTCAAATCACCTCTTAATCTTCCATACTAAAAGCAGCATGAGATCGTCACTGCAACTGAGTTTCATAATAAATACACTTAGCTAAAATATCCTGACTATGAATCTCTGTTGCATACCCTCCAAAGCCATTCTTTGCTGCACCTCTAGCCAAACTGTTCCAGTACAGCTATTACACTTAGCACTTACACAATATGTAAAAGTGGCCTCAAAAAGAAAGGCAAATTCAAATCAGTAAATTATCATTCTATCAGTCTACTCCCTCAGTTAGAAAAGCAGTAGATGTCATTGACAGTATGGACTATTTACTTATCCATAACCTGCTCAGTGGTGGCCAGTTGGGTTCCATTAGGATCACAACTACAGACATGAGGCGTTGGACAAGAGCTGAATTCCAGATATGAAGTGCAAGAGATTGCCCTCAACACGATGGCAGCATTTGACAGTGTGACATCAAAGAATCCTAGTAAAACTGAAATCAACAGCCATCTCAAGAAAACTCACCAGTCGCGAGCACAAAAGGAAGCTGGAAACAAATCATCTCAGTCCTACAAAATCACTCCAGGAGGTACTCAGAGCAGCAAAAAGGCCCAACCAATGTCAACTGTTCATCGATGATTTTCCCTCCATTAAAATCCAAGTGGAGCTATTCACTGATGATTACAATGTTTAGTTCCATTCACAACATCACAGATAATGCAGCAAGACCTAGATAATGTTCAGGTTTGGGATAATTACATTGGTGACACACAAGGGCCAATGGCCATCCCAACAAAAGTGAATCTAAACATCATTTCTTGACAAATCAATGACATTGCCATAATTCATTCTCTTACCAGCATCATCCTGAAGGTTAAATAAGCCACATAAAAATTATTTCGAACAGCAAATCAGAGACCAGGCATTCGTGGCACTCATTTTCTGACTTCCCAGAGCCTGTCCATCATCTACAAATCACACATCATGAATAAAATAGAAAACTCCCCCCATTTACCAGGATGAGTGCAGCTCTATTAACATGGAAGGTAGCCAATACCATCCAAGGCAAAACAGACCTCCTAACTGGTACCCATGCGCAGTGTTAATAGAGTCATAGAGCTGTACAGCATGGAAACAGACCCTTCGGTCCAACTTGTCCATGCCGATCAGATATCCTAAATTAATCTGGTCCCATTTGCCAGCATTTGGCCCATATCCCTCTAAACCCTTCCTATTCATATACCCATCCAGATGCCTTTTAAATGTTGTAATTGTACCAGCTTCCACCACTTCCTCTGGCAGCTCATTCCATACACACACCATACTCTGTGTGAAAAACTTGCCCCTCAGATCCCTTTTAAATCTTTCCCCTCTCACCTTATACCTATGCTCTCTAGTTTTGGACTCCCTACCCTGGGAACTTGACTGTTCACCCTATCCATGCCCCTCATCATCTTATAAACCTCTAAGGTCACCCCCTCAGCCTCCAACGCTCCAGGGAAAATAGCCCCAGGTTAAGTATTCATTCCCTCAACCACTGGAGTACCACGTGTAGTAACAACTCTTAATTTATCTATATCACTGGGTGTTACCAATGAGTGGAAACAGAACTAGGCTGGTGATAAAAAACATACTACCAATAAAAGCAGGTCAGGGCAAGGCATTCTGCATTGAGTAACTCACCTCCTGACTCCTCAAAGTCTGTCCACCATCAACAAGGCAGAAGTCAGTACTGTGATAGAATTTTCTCAATTGCTTGGATGAGAGCAGCTCCAATAACATTTAAGCAGGTTGCCAGCATCCACGACAAAACAGTTTTCTTGATTGGCTTCACAACCATAAACATTCACTTGCTCCACCACCAATGCTCAGGAGCAGCAGTGTGTACCATCTACCACAAGCATACAGAAATTTACCAAGGCTCCTCAGGCACCAACCTAAGCTGTGACTACTATCATTTAGAAAGCCAAGGGCATCAGATACACGGAATCATAACCCCTTGCAAGATTCCCTCCAAACGATTCACTATTCTGACTTGGAGATATATTGCTGTTCCTTCAATGTCACTGGGTCAAATCCTGGGCCCTCCTTTCAAAAGACTTTGTGGAACAAACACAGATTGCTGATGAAATTCAGTAGGTCTGGCAGCATCTATGTGGAGAAACAGAATTAATGTTTTGAGTCTGGTCTGGCTGTTCTTCAGAACTGAAAGGTGTTGGAAAATAGTTTTTTTTTATATTTTTGACTGAGACAAAAGGAACCTACTTTCCAAAATTTTCCAGTTCTGAAGAGAAGTCATACAGGTCTTGAAACATTAATTCTATTTCTCTTTACAGATGATGCCAGACTTCAGTTTCACCACCATTCTGTATTTGTTGCGTATTTCCAACATCCATAGTAATATGCTTTTATTGGCATGGTGGGTCTACCTACACCACATGGATTACAGTAGTTCAAGAATGTAGTTCATTCTCATCTTCTCAAGGGCAACTAGACATGGGTAATAAATACTGGCCCAGCCACCAACACTCTCATCCCACGAATGAATAAAGAAATGCACTCCAGGAACTTGCATGGTTTTCTTCAGCAGCACCTTCCGAACCTTTGTTCTTCCTACTACTAGAGATCGAAGGCCATAGGGAACGCCATTATTTGCAAGTCATGCATTATGTTGACTCAGAAATAAATGGCCAAGCCTTCGTTGTTGCTGGGTCAAAATACTGGCAGACTATAATATACAAGGACATACAGATCATACAGTGTTTAGACAGAGTGAGGTAGACAGGGTTACAGCTACACAGAAGGTGCACAAAAGCAAGATCAACATTAGATTTTAAATTATTATTTGTGATCAACAGGGCTAGGGGCCAAGATAGTCTGGTTACATTCTGTTTCCTGGAGTCAGAACGTACAATACCACAGGAAATTTCATGTCCACAGTAAGCTGGATCTAATAACGCCTATTAGAAGGTAGATTTTGGCCTAAAATGGGAATTAAGATAGAGGTCGTCAGATTTCTGGGACAAAAACCAGTCAAAAAGGAAGTAAAGAAAGTGAATATTTCATGATTTTGTTATTTGCCACTATCACAAAAAAAATTATACTGGAATTTCTATTATTGTTCAGTCATGAGAATTAAGTCGTGGCCAAGCGGTTAAGGTGATGGACTTGAAATCCTTTGGGCTGTCCCTGCGTAGATTCGAATCTTGCCGACAATGGTTGAGAGCTTAAGGCAAATAAAAAGGGAATTTGCTCCCCCTCTTCTTGTTGGGTTGGCATGGTAGCTCAGTGGTTAGCACTGCTGCCACATGGTGCTAGGGACCTGGGTTCAATTCCGAGATAGTAGGAACTGCCGATGCTGCAGAATCTGAGATAACAAGGTGTAGAGCTAGATGAACACAGCAGGCCAAGACATATCAGCGAAGCAGGAAAGCTGACGTTTTGGGTCTGGACTCTTCTTCAGAAATGGGGGAGGGGAAGGGGATTCTGAAACAAATAGACAGAGGGGGAGACAGATGGAAGATGGATAAAGGAGCAGATAGGTGGAGAGGAGACGGACAGGTCAAGGCGGCGGGGATGGAGCCAGTAAAGGTGAGTGTAGGTGGGGAGTTAGGGTGGGGGTTGGTCAGTCAAGGGAAGACGGACAGGTCAAGGAGGCGAGGATGAGGCTAGTAGGTAGGAGGTGGGGATGGGGTTTGAGGTGGGAGGAGTGGATAGGTGGGAGAAAGGACGGACAGGTTAGGGAGGTGGGGATGAGCTGGGCTGGTTTTGGGATGCGGGTGGGGGCGGGGAGATTTTGAAGCTTGTGAAGTCCACATTGATACCACTGGGCTGCAGCATTCCCAAGCGAATACCTATCAGCCTCATCCCCGCCTCCTTGACCTGTCCATCTTCCCTGGACTGACCAACCCTCACCCTAACTCCCCACCTTCACTCACCTTTACTGGCTCCATCCCCGCCTCCTTGACCTGTCCGTATCCTCCACCTATCTGCTCCTTTATCCATCTTCCATCCGCCTCCTCCTCTCTCTATTTATTTCAGAATCCCCCTCTCCCCCATTTCTAAAGAAGGGTCTAGACCCGAAACGACAGCTTTCCTGCTCCTCTGATGCTGCTTGGCCTGCTGTGTTAATCCAGCTCTACACCTTGTTATCTTGGGTTCAATTCCAGCCTTGGGTGACTGGCAGTGTAGAGTTTGCAAACTCTCCTTGTGTCTGTGTGGGTTTTAGGGCGGCACGGTGGCTCAGTGGTTAGCACTGCTGCCTCACAGCGCCAGGGAGCCGGGTTCAGTTCCACCCTCTGGCGACTGTCTAGGTGGAGTTTGCACATTCTCTCCGTGTCTGTGTGGGTTTCCTCCGGGTGCTCCGGTTCCCTCCCACAATCCAAAGATGTGCAGGCTAGGTGGATTGGCCATGTTAAATCGCTCAGTGTTCAGGGATGTGTAGATTAGGTGAGTTATAAGGGGTGTGTCTGGGTGGGATGCTCTCTGAGAGTCGGTGTGGACTTGTTGGGCCAAAGGGCCTGTTTCCACACTGTAGGGATACTATGATCTAAACTCATTTATAACTGGTTTTACTTTGCCAGAGCACTCAGCACCTACATTTAGTCACAGACCGGAGAAGCTTAAGACATAAACTCATATGACAAGAGAGAGATGCCTTATTAAATCCTTTGTTTTACACTATTCTGTAAGTAGATGGACTGACAACTGTTTAATGACAGTTTCATGTCGTCGTGTACACAGTTCATTGCTGGACAGCTAAGACTGGAATGCCTGACTCTGGCTACTCATTACACTGGACAAGCAACTTCCATTCAACAATTATTAGAGAAAGCCAAGCCAATACCTTTTTCCCAGAGCTCAAAGAGGCTTTTAAAACATCAACCACATGTGGGTCATTGATCAGTGTTAAAACATCTAGACAGATAATGAAATTATACATGACGAACAGGGATGAAATGAATTTACACCAATAGTGTAATATGGGCACATGCCAAATCAGAAGCCTGTTTTACACCACAACTCATGTTTCATTGAAGGTCTCCAGTAAGTCCGTTTCGCAGTCCTGACATAAATAGATTTCACCCCAACCTCAGGATTAAAGGCTTAACATACGTATATAATATATTTAATGTATCCTATATTACCTCAATTTAACATCAATGGTAAGATTGAATGACAGCTACATACCCTTTATTCTTTGTTATTTGTAGACAATTGCCTTTTCAAAATCGCAGATGCTAGTTGTACAATTGTGTTTAGAGCCAAGCCACTCAGAAACCCCTTATTATTCGATTTCACTTCCTTCAGTGCTTGAATGATATCATTCCTAAATACAATTCAGGACACAAATTACGTCAATGAAATAACGTGAAAACATGCCGTTAAACTATATTCTCAGATGCATGCATTGCTGAAATTATGTATTATATTCCACCCTATAAAGTAGGTTATATTTTGTTTCCCTTAAATGTTCAGGTACTAAGGTCAATGTGTGGTTGAGGTATTCAAATCAGAAGGTTAAAGGCCAACTTGTGCTGAGTTAGCTCACTTCAGCTACAACATAGGAATACCCTCATTTTAGAAGAGGGGAAATAAAGTGAGGAATCCCACTTCTGGACACCATACTATGATTCACCTGGGCATCAGACAAGAACTGAACTAAGTGTAGCAGTGATAACACCATAGTTAAACAGCCTGACCAAACCATGCCTTTTAGATCAACAACTTCTCAGGTGAATCTAAGTACACTGTCAGTACTGTACAATGGAACCGCTGAAAACTAGTAATTTCAAAAAGGAGTTGGGGGATTTTGGCAAGTTATATCTATCATTTTAAAATTAAAACATGTGCTAAGAACATTTAGAACCCAGTTTTTCTGCATGGATATATTAACTATAAAGCAGGATACCAAATGACTTCTGACAACTCAGGCTATCACATATCTATACAAATTAAGCATACTTCAATAATGAAATAACATGTTAGAAGTACCACTTAAAAGTACAACTGAAGATAAATTTTTATGAAATAATATGAGCTCTGCAAAGGAAAGGCATTTCAGAACAGCAAGTTTTGTAAGTATTTACGAATGCACTGCAGAGAACTTACTCCTGATTAGATATTTAATTACAAAATCTATTCATTTCTGACCTGTTTGCTTCAGGATGCATTTCCAAGAGGGTCTTCATTAGTTTGTTAAAGCTACTTAAATTAGCAGAGTTTGGAGGAATGAATGTCCCTGTTGCTGTTGGAATGTCCTGTACACACTGCATCTGTTTGTATTTCCTTCTGTTAATCTGGTAACACATGTGAAAACTAGATTAGCTAAGTAATGTGCTATTGTCACAATGACATAAACTGAGGTAATATTTTTCTTTAAAAAGGGCACTTTTGGCATGTCTAGCAATCCTGGATGAACTAAGGATATTCAACATTTTAAGATATGCGATATATCAAGGGGTTAAAACACAATACAAAAAAGCAACATATAGTACCTGATATATTAAGGACTAGAGATCTACAGCACAGAAAAAGGCCCTTCACCTATCACGTCAGTGTCAGTCTAAAACAGCCACTAGCTTTCCAATCCCATTTTCCAGCCTTGGCATCACAAGCGAGAGTGTTTTGCCTCTACCACACAGGCAGTGAGTTCCAGATTCCTACCACCCTCTGGATGAAAGGGTTTTTCCTCACATCTCCTCTAAACCTTCTGCCCCTTACCTTAAGTCTATGTCCATGGTCACTGATCCCTCAATCAAGGGGAAATGTTTCTTTCTGTCTACCTTCTCTCATAATTTCATACATCTCCATCATGTCCCCTCTTAATCTCCTTTGCTCTAAGGAAAACTATCCAGAAAATAACAAACTCTTCATCCCAGGCAACATCCTGGTAAATCCCTCTGTTCCCCCTCCAGCGTTAACACGTCTCTCTTATAATATGGATTCCAGACTGCATACAATACTCTAGCTGTAGCCTAACCAACGTTTTTACAGTGCCAGCGTAAACGTCTGCTCTTAAACTCTATGCCTCAGCTAATAAAGGCAAGTATCCTTTATGCCTTCTTTATCATTTTACCCACCTGTGCTGATATCTTAAGGAACTAATGTACATTGGTCCCTTTGATCTTGGTGCTTTCCAGGATCTACTGTGTATCGTATATTCCCTTGGCTTGTGTGTACTGCCCAGCTACATTACCTGACATTTAGGGATTTGCCACCGATCAGCTCATCTATATCCTCTTGTAATCTAAGGCTATCCTCCTCACAATTTATTCATCCCAACAATTTTTGTATCATTTGTGAACTTACTGATCAACTCTCCTACATTCAAGTCTAAATTATTTATATAAACCACGAATAGCAAGATCCCCAGGACTGACCCTGGGGGACCCCAATGGCCACTCATTCCAATTGGTAAAACATCCCTCAACCATCACCCTCTGCTTCCTACCACTCAGCCAACTGTGGATCCAATCTGACGAATTTCCTTGGATTCCACGGGCTCTTACCTTGCTAATAGTCTCCCATGTGGAACCTTATCAAAGCTTTGCTGAAGTCTAAGCAGACTACATCAAAAGCAATTCCCTCATCACACCTGGTCACCTCCTTGAAAAGTTCAATCAGGTTGATCGGATATGACCACCCTTAACAAAACCATGCTGACTGTTCTTGATTAATCCCGGTCTTTCCAAATTCAAATTAATTCCGTCTCTCAGAAGGCGTTGTCTAAAGGTGCAGTGGTGAATTTCTGCAATGCATCTTGTATACAATGCATATTGCTGCTACTGTTTGATGGTGATGGAGAGAGTGAATGATTGTGGATATGATGACAATGAAGTGGGCTTTGTCCTGGATGGTTTCGAGCATCCTACATATTGCTGGAACTACCCTCGTCCTGGCAAATGGGGAGTATTCCATTATACTCCTGACTTGTGCCTTACATATGGACAAATTTTGGTGAATCAGGAGGAGATTACTTGCTGCAGAATTCCCTGCCTCTGACCTGCTCCTTCTTGTGGCCAGTGTATTTAGCCTGTCTGGTTGTTATAAAGTGGAGGTGACTCAAAAACATAAGAACATAAGAACTAGGAGCAGGAGTAGGCCATCTGGCCCCTCGAGCCTGCCCCGCCATTTAATAAGATCATGGCTGATCTTTTTGAGACTCAGCCCCACTTACCTGCCCACTCACCATAACCCTTAATTCCTTTTACTGTTCAAAAATTTATCTAGCCTTGCCTTAAAAACATTCAGCGAGGTAGTTTCAACCACTTCACTGGGCAGGGAATTCCACAGATTCACAACCCTTTGGGTGAAGAAGTTCCTCCTGACCTCAGTCCTACATCTGTTTCCCTTTATTTTGAGGCGATGCCCTCTAGTCCTAGTTTCACCTACTAGCGGAAACAACCTCCAGCTTATCTATTCCCTTCATAATCTGATATGTTTCTATAAGACCTCCCCTCATTCTTCTGAATTCCAATGAATATAATCCCAGTCTACTCAGTCTCTCCTCATAATCCAACCCTCTCAACTCTGGAATCAACCGAGTGAATCTCCTCTGCACCCCCTCCAGTGCTAGTATATCTCTTCTCAAGTAAGGAGACCAAAACTGCACACAGTACTCCAGGTGTGGCCTCACCAGGACCCTATACAGCTGCAGCATAGCCTCCCTGTTTTTAAACTCCATCCCTCTAGCAATGGCAGACAAAATTCCATTTGCCTTTTTAATTATCTGTTGCACCTGCAATCCTACTTTTAGCGATTCATGCACAAGGACACCCAAGTCCCTCTGCATAGCATCATGCTGCAATTTTTTACCATTTAAAACATTGTCCATTTCCTGTTATTCCTACTAAAATGGATGACCTCACACTTATCAACATTGTACTCCATCTGCCAGACCTTTGCCCACTCACTTAGACTATCTATATCCCTCTGCAGACTTTCAGTGTCTTCTGCACACTTTGCTCTACCACTCACCTTCGTGTCATCTGCAAATTTTGACACACCACACTTAGTCCCCAACGCCAAATCATCTACGTAAATTGTAAACAATTGCGGTCCCAACACTGATCCCTGAAGCACACCACTAGCCACTGACCGCCAACCAGAAAAACACCCATTTACCCCTACTCTTTGCTTTCTACTGGTCAACCAATCCTCTATCCATGCCAATACATTACCTGTAATACCGTGGAACTTTATCTTATGTAGCAGCCTTTGGTGTGGCACCTTGTCAAATGCCTTCTGGAAATCCAGATACACCACATCCACAGGTTCCCCATTGTCCACCATGCAAGTATTGTCCTCAAAGAATTCCATGACCTACCCTTCATGAACCCATGCTGGGTGTTTCCAATGGGTCAATTTATATCCAGATGTCTTGCTATTTCTTCCTTAATGATAGATTCAAGCATTTTCCCCACTACCGAAGTTAAGCAAACTGGCCTATAGTTACCTACTTTTTGTCTACTTCCTTATTTAAACAGTGGCGTCACATTGGCTGTTTTCCAATCTGCGGGAACCACCTCAGAGTCCAATGAATTTTGGTAAATAATTACTAGTGCATTTGCTATTTCCCCCATCACCTCTTTTAGTACCCAGGGATGCATTTCATCAGGGCCAGGAGACTTGTCTACCTTTAGCCCCATTAGCTTGCCCAGCAGTGCCTCCTTACTGATAATGATAGTTTCTAGGTCCTCGCCTGCTATAACCTTCTTGCCATTAGTTTTCGGCATGTTATTGGTGTCTTCCACTGTGAAGACCGACACGAAATAACTGTTTCATGTCTCGGCTATTTCCTCATTCCCAGTTATTTAAATTGGCCTTCTCATCCTCTAAAGGACCAATGTTTATCTTCGCCACTCTTTTACGATTTACATATTTATAGAAACTTTTGCTGCATGTTTTTATATTCTGAGCTAGTTTACTCTCATAATCTATCTTACTTTTCTTTATAACTTTTTTTGTGGCTTTCTGTTGGCCTTTAAAGATTTCCCAGTCTACTAGTTTCCCACTACTCTTTGCTTTTTTGTATGTTTTTTTTTCAATCTGATACTTTCCCTTATTTCCTTAGACATCCATGGCTGGATCTCTCTTTTCCTACAGTTCTTATCACCAGAATATACTTCTGCTGAGCACTGTGAAAAATCGTTTTGAAAGTCCTCCACTGTTCCTCAATTGACCCACCATAAAGTTTTTGCTCCCATTCTACCTTAGCTAACTCCTCCCTTATTCCTTCATAGTCTCCTTTGTTTAAGCACAGGACATTGGTACTGGATTTAACCTTCTCACACTCCATCTGTATTTTAAATTCGATCATACTGTGATTGCTCCTTCCGAGAGGATCCCTAACTGTGAGATCATTATTTATTCCTGTCTCATTACACAGGACTAGATCTAGGATAGCTTGCTCCCTCGTAGGTTCCATTACATATTGTTCAAGGAAATTATCGCGGATGCATTCTATGAACCCCTCCTCAAGGCTGCCATGACCGACCAATTGGTTTGACTAATCGATATGTAGATTAAAATCCCCCATGATAATTGCTGTACCATTTTTACATGCATTAGCTATTTCTATGTTTATTGCCTGCCCCACCACGATGTCATTATTTGGTGGCCTAAAGACCACACCTATCAGTGACTTCTTCTCCCTGCTATTCCTAATTTCCACCCAAATGGATTCAACGTTTTGTTCAGTAGAACCTATATCATCTCTCTCTACCGCCGATATCATCCTTAAAAATCAGAGCAACACCACCTCCCTTACCTTCCTGTCTGTCCTTCCGAACAGTTTGATACCCCTGGATATTTAACTCCCAGTCATGACCATCCTGTAACCGCGTCTCTGTAATGGCCACTAAATCATACCCATTTGCCACGATTTGCGCTATCAACTCATCCACTTTGTTTCGAATGCTCCGAGCATTCAGATAAAGTGCCCTTACGCCAGTTTTTGCACCTTCTTTTTGTGTCCAATTACCTCCATTACTAACAGCTCTTGAGTTCTCCTTCCCTTTAACTTTTTTCCTAATTTTCAATGGAGTTGAAGCTTCCTTGTCACCTGCTAACCTGCTGCTTTGCCTTACATTAATTGTTATTCTCCCTCTACGCTCACTTCTCCCTTCCCCCCTACTTAATAGTTTAAAATCCTATTAACCACCCTATTTATCCTTTTCGCCAGAACAATGGACCCGGCCCTGTCCAGGTGGAGTCCATCCCAGCGGTATAGATCCCTTCTGTCTCAGAACTGATCCCAGTGCCCCATGAAAAGGAAACCCTCTTTCCCACACCACTCTTTTAGCCACGTGTTTACTTCCCTGATCCTCGCCTCCCTATGCCAATTTGCACGTGGCTCGGGCAGCAATCCAGAGATTATGACCCTTGAAGACTTGTTTTTTAATTTTGTTCCTCGCTTTTCATAATCCCGAAACAGGTCTTTTTTCCTAGTCCTGCCTATGTTGTTGGTACCTACGTGGACCACAACAACTGGATCCTCCCCCTCCCTCTCTAGTATCCTCTCAAGGCGGTCAGAGGTGTCTCGCACCCTGGCACCGGGCAGGCAACACACCATGCGGGATTCTCTATCCTGCTCGCAAAGGATACTGTCTATCCCCCTGATGTTGGTATCTCCTACAACTACAATCTGTCTTTTTGCTCCCCCCTCTTGAATGGCCTCCTGGACCATGGTGCCATGGTCAGTTGACTCATCCTTCCTGCAGCCCTGTTCCTCATCCACGCAGGGAGCAAGTGCCTCATACGTGTGGGACAATGTCAAGGGCTGCGGCTCCTGTGTTCCTGTCTGCAGCGTCCCTCTACCTGCCTCACTCGCAGTCACACACTGCTGTCCCTGCCCGCTGATCGAATTAACATTAGTTAATCTACCTGGTGTGACTGCCTCCTGGAACACAGCATCCAGGTATTTCTCCCCCTCCCAGATGTGCTGCAGTGTTTGGAGTTCAGATTCCAGCTCATCAGTTTTCAGCCGGAGCTCCTCAAGCAGCCAACATTTGCTGCAGATGTGGTCACTGCCGTTCTCAATGGGATCAGCTCGCTCCCACATCATACAACTACAACACATCACCTGGCCTGCCATCTCTACTTAGTTAATTATTTAAAATTAATTAGTTTTTTTTTAGTTTTGCAGTGTTTTCTGCACCAGTAAGTTTACTCCGTTATATACTCAAACAGACTCCGGCTTTGCCTTCCGACCCGCTCCCAGAGGATTTGGCGTCTGGGTGACCACCCCGAAAGATAGTAGAGATAAGGAAATAAAATGCAAATAGCTTTCCTGCTCACCACACTTAGTCGTTATTATTAGGTTAGAGGAGGTGGAAGGGTGGGAGACACTACGCGTGTAGTGTCTCCGGTATTAGTTAACTCCCAAATTTATTGGGAGGAAGCTTACCTTCCCAGGCTGCCCTCGCGTTTTCTCCCAGACTCCCGCCGCTGAAACAACTGACTCCCCCTCTATTAACTAAAACTGAAAGACCCAGAGAGGCGCACCTCATCCTATAATCTGTTAAAAGAGCCCCAATCTGTTAAAAAGGAGAGGTTAAATAAAAATAAATCCCTGACACTCTCCGTATAATTAACAGGTAACGAACATCTCTTGGATATGACCTAAATGGTTAGTAAAGTAGCTTTCCATTTATCTGTTAAAAAAAGAACATTTCTTCAGAGCGTTCTGAAGACTGGGCCTTTGGTGGATCTTTTATGTAGTTTGAAGTCACAATCTGATAGTCCATCTTGCCTTAGTATTCAAGCTTAAAATTAGTTCCCTAGAAGCCTCTCATTATTTAAACAGGATAACGAAATTAAAAATATGTTGTCCAGTAGCATTCTTTCCAACATTCACATGCCCTTCGTAATGAAACAGTGTACATGCATAGATATAAAACTGAATTCACTTAATCTTTCCAAGATGATTATTACCAAATAGATATTCATAGCAAGAAATTTCTGCTTTCAATACCTTATGAGAGGCTGTATTAAGAACTCGAGTTGATAATGGAGGAGTACAAGGCTCCCACTGATTCTGTCCTTTGAAGTTAGTGTCCTTTGTAGCATGGTCTTTTAGTGTGTGCACATTTAATGAAGGTTGCGAATGATTTTTAAGCACAGATAACACGTGATCGCCCGAGATTTTTGCCAGATGGACTTTAATGGGCTTCCCATGGTACTCTTTTCCATTCATTTCATCCACTGCCAACTTGGCATAATTGGAAGTTGTAACTCTCAGAACTCCGCACCTAGCAAAGCAGAAATACAACGTGTAAATTGGGAAATGATTTGAATAAAACAAAATCGTTAGACACAAAAGGACACAAGTAAAATATATTCAAAGGGCCTTAGTTACATCAGCTTTTACACCTTGCGCACTCAAAACATATGTGTCCATTAAGTTGCTGAAACTTTGGGTTTAAAATAGGACAAGCAAGGAAAATGAGACATTTGGGAACCGAGTGAACCAACAAAGTGGAAAACTGATAGGGAAATGGCTGATAATTTAAATCAATATTTTGCATCATATTGGAAGATACTATATACATTCCAGTGATAATAGATAAGCAAGGTGCCAATGGGAGGGAAGATCTTGAAAAAGTCTCTGCCACGACTAATAAATTATTTTACAAACTAATAGGATGAAAGGCAGACAAACTGCCATGACCTGACGGTCTTGTTTTTAAAGGAATTAGCTGCAGGAATAATAGGAGGTATTAGTCAAAACATTCTAGACCTAATTGGATACCATGAAAGTTCCACTGGATTGGAAAACAGGAAATGCGATGCCTCTGTTCAGTAAGAGAAGAACAGGAAGCAGAAACCTGCAGGCCTGTTAGCCTAACATCTGTGATAGGAAAAGTGTTGGAGTCTTACTTAGGAAAAAATAGCAGGACATTTAGCAAAGCTTGATGCAATTGAACATAATCAGCATGTTAAGGGAATTCTTGTTTGACAAAGTGCTAGAGCTCTATGAGGATACGACAAGCAGAATGATAAAGAGGAACGTTAGATGTATTGTGTTTGGATTTCCAGAAGGCATTGGATAAGCTGCCACAAGGTAGGAGCGCATGGTATTGGAGATAATGAAACAGTATGGATTGAGGACTGGTTAATACACAGAAGGCAGAATTTGGATACAGGGTCTTTTTCAGGTTGGAGAGAATGGAGTACCACAAAGATCAGTCCTAGGGCTTACTATCTATATTAATGTCTTGGAGGCAAGGGTACAATATTAAAATTTGCTGGTGATATAAAATAAGCGGGAGAGCATGTTGCGATGAGGACATAAGAGGATAAAAATAAAGATGAGTGAGTGGGCAAAATCTTGGCAGTTAGAGCTTAATGTAGAGAACTGTACGGTCATGCAGTTTGGTAAGAACAGTCAAAAGGCAGACTATTACATACATGGAGAAAGATTGCAAAAAAGTGCAGCATAAAGGGATTTGGATGATCTTGTGCATGAAACATAAAAGGCTACTGTGCAGGTACAACAAGTAATTAAGAAAGTAAAAGGAATTTATTACTAGGGCATTTATGTTTAATAATAATGAAGCCTTGTTACAACTGTACAATGTGTTAGTGAGGTCACAACTGGAGTATTCTGTATAGTTTTGATTCTGCATTTAAAAAGGGATTTACGAGCATTGGAAGTTGTTCAAAGGGTTGTTCATACTGGACTGATTCCTGGGATGGAACAGTGGAGTTTTCAAGAATGGCTAAACACATTATGTCTTTATTCATTAGGAGTTTGGAAGAATGATCTTATTGTAATATTCAAGATTCTGAGCTCGTTTGACTGGGTGGATGTTGAGAAGATGTTTCCATTATGTAGGGAGTCTTAAAATAATGGCAGATTAAGGGGGACCCTCATTTAAAATCGAGATATAAAGTTATTTCTTCTCCCAGAAGGTAGTGAATGTCTGAAATTCTTTAACCTAAACAGCTGTGGAGGCTATATCACAAAGTTTTTAAAGAGGACGTAGACAGATTTTGAAACATCAGGGAGTTGATGACTATGCCGAGCTAGCCCGAAAGAGTAGTTGAGGCCTGGCACAGATAAGCCATGACCTTGTTGAATAGTTTGGCAGGCTTATCATATTTGACCTGGATTCGCATCCAATTACATAGCTCGCCATCACCAAGACCATCTCTGTAACATCTCCTGTTTTGGCACTTAACTCAGCTTATGTGCTCCTGAAACCCTCATACATCCCATGGTACACCTTCTACAACTTCAGGCCAATCAAATCTCTGCTACTGTTTCCTAACTTTCAGCAACTCCTCTTCATTCATCACCTACATGCTCACTGCTCCACTGTGACTGTTTTGTTGAATGTTTGGGGTCTAACTCTATTTAGCCTCTCAAAGTAGCAATCTTAGATTCCACAAAACCTAAAGGCAAGAAGTCTATATTTACAGCTTGATTGATATACACATTCTGTTCATGCTAGGTTAGAACTGCTGTATTTTCCAATGCAACGCTGATATTATCACTGCATCATCACATGTATGCTTGATATGAATCCTATTACTCTACCTTTCATCACAGCTCTTCATTTCCCCCCCTTAAGTACACATTGTTGCCATTCTTCTTCCTCAACACCCCCCACTTCACTCACATTTGCACTGTGGCCCTGTTTGATTCTTGACCTTCAATGCTCTACCTATCATTTTTCTTATTATGATGTTTGTTTTTTGCCCTCGTTTCCCTCTCTTTTGTCTTCCTGTATAGGTTCCATCTCCCTGCCCTTCTGGTTTAAACCTCCCGAACTACTCTTAAAAAATTCCCACCTCCAGGACATCAATTTCAGTCCTGTCAGGTGTAACTTATTCAGTCTGTATTGGTCCCACCTCACCCAGAACTGTTTCCAATGTTCCAGGAATCTGAAACCATGGCCCTTCCACCATCTCTTTAGCTGTGTATTCATCTGATATATCTGCTATTTCTACTCTGACTAGCATATGGCACTGGTAGTAATCCTGAGATCACTACCTTTGAGGTTCTTTCAACTTACTACCTAACTCCCTAAATTCTGCTTTCATGACCGCATCCTTTTTGTTTAAAACCGATGTTATCGGTACCGATTCATACAACAATCAATGACTGCTCACCCTCCCTTTCCAGAATGTCCTGTAGCCGCTGAGATATCCTTGACCCCAGCACCAGGAGGCAACAAATCATCTTGCAGTCTTGTTTGCGGCCAACACTCATTTTATTTTTCCCTTCTTAATCAATCCCTAGGTCCTCCTTTGGTGACTTCTAAATTGTTCCCAATTTTCAGATCTATTGTTTTTACTTGCCAATTTGTATGCTTCTTTTTGCATCTAATTAGTTTTTTTCAAGATTTGAAATGTTAACTTTGTTTCTCTCTCCCAAGATTCTGTCAGACATGCTGAAGGAGATTGGAAGTGGATGGAAATTGCTCAGGCCGCCTTCCAAGAAAGCAGACAGTCTTCAGCCCATTCTGATGGGAGAACAAACACGTAGAGGGACTGCAAATCCATGGTAATGCTGTGATATCTGGGGTTAGGAAACTGGAAGTTGTAGAACTAACGCAAAGCATCAGAAAAAACATTAATGTAAGAGGGAAGAGACTGGATGAGGGGTGGAAAGATATTGTGACAGGATAGGAGAAATACATTCCGCATACACTCAGAAACAGGCTGAAACAATGAGTCTGCCAGGACAGTTCTGTTTGTGGGTTTTGGGAAGAAGGTAGAAATGGCTACGCAGAGTTGTGGTACTATGAAGTTGAAAGCTGCAGAGGAGATGTATTCAAAGAGAAGATATTCAGAGAAGAACAGGTCAGTGATAGTGATGAAAGCAATAATTTGATAGTTCATGATGGAATCATGGTCCATACAGAGATAGCGTTTGAGAGCTGGTATTCAGCCTCTTCAAGGTAGAGGTTGGCATGCTAGACAACAATCTTTGTTAGCAGTTTTGATAACAAAGTCAAGAGTTATGCAAAGTCAGGATATTTTTCCTTTCCTGTATTTTTAAATTGCAAGCTGAAATGGAAAAAGAACTTTTAAAACCTGAGGATTACTGAACTTCTTAAAAGCAAATAACCTGACATTCAGTTGTGGCTCTACCAGGAACCCCATCACACAAATTAGCAAAGGAACTACAACAAAAGCTTAAAAATCTAATCAGAGTTCAAGACACTCCATACAATCAACACAAGAATTCCTGGGCAAATCAAGAACACTAAAATAGACAAAGAAGAAGTGATAA
>NC_063338.1:5536607-5552573 GCF_021869965.1 Rhincodon typus
AGAACTCTTGATATTACTAACCTCTTGTTGATGACAAGTATGTTCTTGATTACAGTGAGATGATTGTGCTGCTTTAAAGCACTGTCAAGCCTTTGGCTGGCTAGATAGATAGTCTGGCCATCCTTCCAGATTGGATTTCTAGATATGGGTACATTCTTTTGGTGTTTGCGTTTCTCGTAACTCTGGCAGACTCCCTTCAGTGG
This sequence comes from Rhincodon typus, assembly GCF_021869965.1. Classification (NCBI taxonomy): domain Eukaryota; kingdom Metazoa; phylum Chordata; class Chondrichthyes; order Orectolobiformes; family Rhincodontidae; genus Rhincodon; species Rhincodon typus. Next base: position 5,536,811 of record NC_063338.1, read on the forward strand.
TTGTAGTGTTTGGTAACTTTTGATGTGTATGGTCTAACTTTTTCAATGGTCTAAGACTGCTTGTTCCATTCTATCTGATCCTGAACAGGGTGTCTGCTGTCTTTGGTACTTCCTCTAAACCTATTCAGGACCACTGAATTCTACCTGACAAGCTGGCCAATTCCTTTGTGTTGACAGCATTTACCAATGGTTTATGGCCATTTTTGATCTTGAACTACAATCTCACCAACAATCTGAAAATTTTTCACATGCCTGCATTATCACTGAAGCTTGCAGCTTAATATTGATCTGTTTCAGTTAGTGATCAAGGGACACTTGAAAGAGTACTTGGATAATGTGCCTAAGGAATTTTATCTTCTGTTGTAGGACAGCAATCATCGTTCTAATTTTCTGACCATATCCTTCTTTCATGGATCCATGTATTAATAGGTCATTCATGTGGAATTATTATATAGTCTCTTTTCCCTTACACATCAGCTTTGCCATGAATTGTCTTTTCACTTTCAATGTTCTTCAAAGATCTTACTTCTTTGGGGAGTATGGTTGGAATTTATCTAAACAACTTAATTAAGTGTGAGATAACAAGGTGTAGAGCTGGATGTTACACCTTGTTATCTCAGATTCTCCACCATCGGCAGTTCCTACTATCTCTTAATTAAGTGTGATACAGTCTCTCAATTGCCTAGAATATTCTGGAAGTGGTAGATTGGCTTCCATAATTCTTCAGAGCTTTGGCGATGTTCCTGTTTCTCTAACTGTGTCTGACTTGCTGTTTTGTTCCTTTGGATCCTGCTCTCGTCTTTGGGACTACTTACCACCTTTTTGCTTTGCCTGCAAAATCCCTGACATCTGATAAGACTTCAAAATTTTCTGATCCACTTCAGTTGCTGACTTTAATGTTTCTTTTTACCCTTTCTGCTGCCACCATGTTTTGTTATGTGTGTTGGAGTAGTGGCAATATTATTGAACTAGAAAGCAGCTTAATGGTCTGGGAATGCAGGTTCAAACTCCATGAGATGCTGGTAGAATTTAAGTTCAATTAATCATTCGGAAATATAAAACTAGTCTCAGTGAGAGTAATCAAAACAATCATTGTTGTAAAAATCAAATGGTTCATTTCTATCCTTCAGGAAAGGAAATATGCCATCCTTATCCAGTCCAGCCTACTTTTGACTCAGACTCTCAGTAAAGTTGTCTCTTGACTAGCTTTGCAAGCTATTCAGTTCAAGGGCAAAATAGATGTAAAAAAGAAATTTTGGCCTTTGCCAACACAAATCCTCATCTTATGAAAGAAAAAATTAAAAATGTATATAATTAACTTTAATGCCAGAGGAATCAAAGGTGACTATATGCCACTTTCTTCCCTGCCCCCTAGAAGCCTTGATTCCGTTGTCAACAAAATTTCTGTCTAACTCAGTCTTGAATATATTCAATGATACAGCCCCCATTGCCTAAAATCAATGCTGAAGCAGGGGAGGCTGTTGTGTTGCTTCTAACAGTGGGACAATGTGTTCACCCTTGTTATTGCTAATCGAAATCAAAGATATCAAAACCTAACTCAAATTGGCTGCTTGTTATTAACACAATAATGGAAAAACTATACAAAAAAAGGGTGTAGTAAAAGACTGATGAGTTACAAAAAATGGCGAATTAAAATTAACAGTAATAAATGTAAAACAATGTAACAGAGTGCCTTAGAGATAGTAGGAACTGCAGATGCTGCAGAATCTGAGATAACAAGGTGTAGAGCTGGATGAACGCAGCAGGCCAAGAAACATCAGAGGACTAGGCCGAAAATTCAGCTATCCTGCTCCTCTGATGCTGCTTGGCCTGCTGTGTTCATCCAGGTCTACGCCTTGTTATAACAGAGTGCCTTACAAGCTTTCCATGAATATAATTCAATGTCACAATGACTTGGGAAGCTACCTGAGAGTAACAACAGATACAACGTGTGTTGTTTAATGTCTAGAAAAAGCGTTGAAACAATTTTGAAAGAAACATTAGAGGTTATGTTGAAGCACTTGTTCAGATACGTATGAGTATATGAATTAGGATCCTCACAGGCCTATGAATTTACTCTGCCATTCAATAAGATCATTGCCCATCTGATTACTACACATTCTTGTCTTTCACCCCCTGACTTATTTAACTACCTCTGCCTTAAAAATATTCAAAGAATTTTCCTTAACATGCAATGGAATAAGAATTCCTAAGAATTTCAATGCTCTGTGATATAACATATTTCCTCTTCTGTCTAAAACTAGTGACTCCATTTTTTTTTTGGAAAGCCACAAACCCCTTAGCTCTAGATTCTCCTACAAGAGTAAACGTGCGTTCCAAATTCACCCTGTTGACCATCCATGAGCTTACAGAAACATAGAAAACAGGGGCAGAAGTATGCCATTTGGTCGCTTTGAGCCTACTCTGCCATTCAGGATGATCGTGGTGATCGTCCAACTCAATACCCTGTTTCTGTTTTTCTCCATGACCTTTGATTTATTTAACCCAAAAGGACTATATCTAACTCCTGGAAAATATGCATTGTTTTAGTCTTAACTACTTTCTGTGGCACACAGTTTCACAGGCTCACCACTGTCTGGATGAAGAAATTTCTCATCATCTCAGTCTTAAATGGCCTATCCTGTATCCTTGAGCTGAGATCCTGGTCATCAAGATCATTACAAGATGCTTTTGCCCCAGGTCTTTAAATGCAACACAAATGAGCTATGTGGATTTGGTTTACTTAAAAAAACCAAAGATCTTCATAAGTTAAAGAAACATATACTTTATGGAGCAATCTCTGGACACAGCCTGTGCCTTGAGTGCTACAGTGCAGAGAACCTGTAACCAGTGTTCATGTGTTTACATTTGGATACTGGGCTCTTTTGCGCACTGAGTTCTTAGGACTTAAAAAAAGTAGGCCATTCAGCCTCTCAAGCCTGCCTCACCATTCAACAAATTCGTGGCTAATCTGCTCAAAGCCTCAATACTCCTTTCTCCTTCCTGATATTTCAAAAATCTATCTACCTTCTCTTTAAATACTTAGTGATCTAACCTCCATTAATATTTGGAGCAGACAATTCCTGGCATTCACTATCCTTTGCAAGAAGAAATTCCTTCACATCTCTGTTTTAAAAGAGTGCCCCCTTATTCTGTAACAACATCCTCTAGTTCGAGATTCCCCCATGATTGGAAATATTTTTCTCAACATCTAGGTCAAGCTCCACCCTACCCCACCCCGCCAAATCTTGTACATCTCAATACTGTTACCTCTCATTCTTCTAAATTCCAATGAATAAAGGCCAAACAAGTTTAACTGTTCTTGATAAATCAAACCCTTCATCCCTGGAATGAGCCAAGTAAATCATGCTTGAATTGCTTCAAAGGCCAGTATGTTTTATTTTAAAGAAAAGAAAAGGGACCAAAACTATACAGAATATTCCAGGTCTGGCCTCAGCAACACCCTGTACAGTTACAATAAATCCCCCTATCTTAAACTCAATTTCTCAGCCAAAATTCCACTGGGTGCCTTAATTACTTGTTGCACGTGTATACCTTGTGTTTCGCACACAAGTACACCCAGTGTTGCACATTTTTGCAGTCTTTCTTCCACTCAATTAACAGCCTGCCTTCTGATTCTTCCAAACAAAGTGCACAATCTCACACTTTTTACAGTCAACTCCATCTGCCAATATGTGCTCATATGTTCTCCTCACAACATGCCCGTCTGCCAGTTTTTGCAAAGCCAGCAAATTTGGCAAAATTACATTTTGCTGCTTCTCCAAATCATTAATGTAAGTAGAAAATAATCAAGGGTCTAAAAATGATCCTTGCGGCACTCCAATAGATACATTTTTTCAACTGATAATCCCGACTCTCTGTCTATGGTGGATTATTTATTCCTCAATCCATGTTAATACATTACCTCCAATGCCATATCAAATGCCTCCTGGAAATCCAAATACACTACATTTACCAGTTCCCCTTTATCAACTGATACCTTCCTTTATTAACAAAGGTACCTATCTCCTTTTCCTCTTCTTCTTCTTCTTGTGGAACATTTAATACTCTTGAATATTGAGTTCCAGTCTTGATCACCCTGCAACCATGTCTCCATATCAGCTAACAAGTCATATTAATTTATTTATATTTGTGCCATCAATCCATCTATCTTCATACAAATGCTGTCTGTATTCAGATAAATAGCCTTAAACTTTGACTTTTCACTTATTATCTACTCTGGTTCAAATTTCCACTGCACTCTTCTGCACAAATTTTAACCCCTTCATGTCACACTTTGCTTATTGTTCATCTCTTCACTATGCTGCACTTCTGCTTTCTCATTTAGTTTTGATTTTTTAAACTTCCTTTCAAGTGAACCCCGCCTCTTGATGATCTTTTGAAAAACTTTACCACAGATAAGGTAAACCCAGAATACAATTTAAAAGTAAATTAAAATCAGCCCACAGGAAATACGTTTGAAACACGTTTGAAACCAGCGTATAAGTAAAATTCTTTATTCAACTGACTTTTTGAAATAATCTGCCAGGAAGAACTATTGTAACAAAATATGAGGGGTGACAAAATGCAACTGCATAGAGTCACGGAGATCTACAGCACAGAAAAAGGCTCTTCAGTTCATTGCATCCTTGCTGGTCAAAAACAACCAGATAACTATTCTAATACCATTTTCCAGCACTTGACCCATAGCCTTGTATGCCTTGGCATCTCAAATGCACATTGATATGTTTCTTAAATGTTATGAGGTTTCTGCCTCCACCACCCTTACAGGCAGTGACATCCATATTCTCAACATCCCCTTCGTGAAAAATCCTGTCCTCACATCTTTGTACCTTCTACCCCCTGCCTTAAATCTGGGCAGCCTGGTGATTGATCCCTCCATCAAGAGGAAAAGTCTCTTCCTGTCTACCTTATCTATGCTCCTCATAATTTTATACATCTTAATCATATCCCTCTTCCTGTGCTCCAAAGAAAATAACCTGTCTATCCAATAACTAAAACTCTGTAGCCAGGCAACATACTAGTAAATCCACTCCCCACCCTCTCCAGTGCATCCCTCCTATAAATGTAGATTCCAGAACTGCATAATACGCTCTGGCTGTGGCCTAAACAACATTTTATACAGTGCCAGCATAACCTTTGATCTTAAACTCTTATGTCCCAGCTAATAAAGGCAAGTATCCTATATGCTTTCTTAACCACTTTATCCACCTGTCCTGATAACCTTAAGGGACTGGTGTACGTGCATACCAAGGTCCTTCTGATCCTTAAACCTTCAGACTTTGGGAAGCCCTATCATGTACTCCCCTACCTTGCGTGTGCTGTCCAAGTGTATCATTTCACATTTATCCAGATTGAATTCCATTTGCCGCCCAACAGCCCATCTGATCTGCCTGTCTACATCCTGCTATAATCAACAGCTATCTGCTTCACTATTTAGCACTCAACCAATTTTTCTATCATCTGTGAACTTACTGGTTACCTCTCTTACATTCAAGTCAAAATCATTCATATAAACTACAAAACAGCAAGGATCCCAGCATTGACCCCTGCGGCATCCCTCTTGACTTCCAGTCGGAAAAACACCAGTCAGCCATCACCCTCTAATTCCTGCCACTCAGCCAACCGTGGATCCAATTTGCCAAATTTCCTTCGATCTCATGGGCTCTGATCTTTGCAATCAGTCTCCTATGCAGTACCTTTTCAAAAGCCTTGCTGAAGTCCAAATAGACCAATTCAAAAGCATTCCCTCATTTACACACCTGATCACCTCTTTGAAAAATTCAACCAAATTGGCCAGACGTGACTTCCCCTGAACAAAACCATGCTGATTTCTCTTGATTAATCCCTGCTTCTCTAAATGCAGATTAATACTGTCATTCAGAATTGCTTCCAATAGTTTCCCCACCACTAATGATAGACTCACTGGCTTGTAGTATCCGGATTTATCCCTTGCTCTCTTCTTAAAAAAAAACAGTACCAAGCATGTCAAAATGGATGATGTTCAGTCTGAAAGAGGTGAGCTTTGATGAACTAAATAGCCTTTCTCTTCCTTAACTTGGAAATGGGAAAGCCAGTTTAAGCACAAATGTGCTCCTCATGTTTTGATAGATTAGCCCCACTGTTCCAAAATATTCCTCAGTTATTATTCTCTCAAGTAACACATACCAACTAGTTAGTTACACAATAGAAATAGACTTGAGATACTACACTCTTTCCTGGTAACTTACTGAACAATATTAAAAGTGGAAAAAAGTTCCCTAGACTCTGCCTCTGCCCCCAAGGTGAGGCATTCCACTCCCGAACATCCCAGATGTTCTCGTATTTCAAGGACTGCAACATGCCCCCTTCAGTGGTCGAAAATGCTCTCGACTGCATCTCTTGCGTTTCCCGCACCTCTGCCCTCACACCCCTTCCCCAGAACAAAAGCAAAGACAGAATCCCCCTTTCCTCACGTATCACCCCACTAACCTCTGGATTCAACATATCACTCTCCATCACTTCCGCCACCTGTAATCTGACCCCACAACCGAGGATATATTTCCCTCCCCATCCCTATCTGCCTTTTGTAGGGACCACTCTCTCCGCGACTCCCTCATCCGCTCCACACTCCCCACTAGCCCCACCACCCCCGGCACCTTTCCCTGCAACCGCAGGAAGTGCTACAACTGCCCCTACACCTCCCAAGACTCAAAAAAAAACCTTCCACATCAGACAGATTTTCACCTGCACATCCGCTAATGTGGTCTATTGCATCCGCTGCTCCCGACGTGGCCTCCTCTACATCGGTGAGACCAAGCGGAGGCTTGGAGACGGCTTTGTAGAGCACCTGCGCTCTGTTCATGACAAACGATACCACCTTCCAGTCGCGAACCACTTCAACTCCCCCTCCTACTCCCTGGGCAACATGTCATCCTGGGCCTCCTTCAGTGTCACAATGATGCCACTTGGAAACTGGAGGAGTAGCACCTCATATTCCGCCTTGGGAGCCCAAAACCCAATGGTCTCAAATGTGGACTTTACTAGTTTCAAAATCTCCCCACCCCCGACCTCAACCCAAGACCAGCCCCCCCTCTCATCCCTGCCTCTTTGACCTGTCCGTCTTCTCTCCTGCCTATCTGCCACTCCCACCTCACTGACCAATCGCCACCACTGCCTACCTGCACTCACCTATCACCATCTCACCTATCTTCCTCAGCTCCACACCTCCTCTCTCTATTTATTACAGAGCTCCCTTCAACCTCCCCCATTTCTGAAGAAGGGTCCTGACTGAAACGTCAGCTCTCCTGCTCCTTTGATGCTGCCTGGCCTGCCGTGTTCCTCCAGCTCCACACTGTGTTATCTCTGACTCCAGCATCTCTGAGCTAAGTTGTTAAGACTGTTCTTCACCAGGGTATGATTGTGACACTAACTAATAACACCACTGCCCAAATGAATCACTCACTATCAACTGGATCAATACATAGTAATATTCACAAGCCTCTTGTATGGTTGGCGAACAAGAATAACTCCCCATATCTGACCCTTTTGCAGTCAAGATTAAATGTAAAACGATTTAGATAAAATTACAAAGTTAAACAAACATCCATGTGTTTTGACCAAACACATGGAAGAAGGTGGAGCAGTGGATGTGGTATACATGGATTTAAGTAAGGCGTTTGATAAGGTTCCCCATGGTAGGCTCATGCAGAAGGTAAGGAGGCATGGGATAGGGGGAAATGTGGCAGACTGGATTCAGAATTGGCTGACCCTTAGAAGACAAAGGGTGGTAGTGGACGGAACATATTCAACATGGTGCTCAGTTACGAGTGGTGTACCACAAGGATCTGTTCTGGGTCCTCTGCTATTTGTGATTTTTGTAAATGATTTGGATGAAGGAGCGTAAGGGTGGATTAGCAAGCTCGTGAACAATACGAAGGTGGGTCACGCTGTGGACAGTGCGGAGGGCTGTTCTAGGTTACAAAGGGACATTGATAGACTGCAGAGCTGGGCTGAGAAGTGGCAGATGGAGTTTAACCCTGAAAAGTGTGAGGTGATTCATTTTGGAAGGACAAACTTGAAAGCAGAATACAGGGTTAACGGAAAGATTCTTGGCAGTGTGGAGGAGCAGAGGGGTTCATGTTCAGAGTTCCCAGAGAGCTGCCACCCAGGTGGATAGAGTTGTTAAGAAGGCATATGGTGTGTTAGCTTTCATAAATAGAGGGAGTGAGTTCAAGAGCCATGAAGTTATGCTCCAGCTATACAAAAGCCTGGTTCGGCCACATCTGGAGTACTGTGTCCAGTTCTGGTCACCTCATTAGAGGAAAGATGTGGAAGCGTTAGAAAAAGTGCACAGGAGATTTACCAAGATGTTGCCTGGAATGGAGGGAAGGTCTTACGAGGAAAGGTTGAGAGAGCTAGGGCTTTTCTCTTTAGAACGACGAAGGATGAGAGGTGACTTGATAGAGGTGTACAAAATGATCAGAGGTATAGATAGACAGCCAGAGATTTTTTCCTAGGGTGGGGGTAGCTTTTATGAGGGGACATAGTTTTAAAGTGAAAGGAGGTAGATATCGGGGAGACGTCAGAGGTAGGTTCTTTACTCAAAAAGAGTGGTAAGGGCGTGGACTGCATTGATGGAGAGGGTAGTGGAGTCGGCCTCATTAGGGGCATTTAAGTGGCTATTAGATAGGCATATGGATGATAGTATAAGTAGCAGTGGAGGTTAGATAGACCTTAGGTTTAAGGTAAAAGTTCGGCACAACATCGTGGGCTGAAGGGCCTGTATTGTGCTGTACTGATTATTGTTCTATGTTCTAACAGGCAACTTTAAGCGGAATCTGTGGTTTGGATAAAGCAAGTGTTGAGGAAATAAAAGAAATCGAATGTTCTCATTTCTACTTGTAACGTCAATTGGAAACAATAGAAGAAAGGTTTTAAAAACAGTATTTGGATTTCTTGCATTCCAGTCTTAAAGACTGACCCCTGTAACATACAAATTATATCCTTTAGTCTCAAAGGTCGAAAGAAAATTCCTTTAAAGTAACCTGAACTTGGGGAATCCCAACTTTAAATGTACCTCAGCCGTGGTGATCCATGACCTGAAGCAGAGAACTGGTTAAAACATTATCGTACTGCAGAACATCACTATCTTGGCTTAAGATTCAACAAAAATGCAGTGATGAGCACTGAAGCAAAGCTTTCAGATAGGTTCAGATTACCTGTAATCACTATGCAAACTGCAAAGCCAAATTCCAGTCACCTGGTATTTCTGAAAAAGGTTTCTTAATTCACTCTAGGAAGGTTAGAAGAAAAAAAAATCCTGTTATATGAATATTATGATCAACCATAAGACAGAAGTGACCATCTGCAATGTTCTCTTGTGAATGTTCAATGTATGCAGATTCCTCCACAATCTTTTAATGTACACTTATTTTAGTTTACATGGATTAATATCTAATTGAAACTGCACAGAAGAACGTGGCATGGATGTATTAAATTCCATTAATAAAATCATAATTTCTAGCTGTATATCTTTAAAGATGAAAGATATTAAACAGCAATTAAAATCATTAAAACATGCAGCACCTCTGTTACTGTTCCAGGTAACCCATCCATGTAAACGTAACATGTTTGAACAGTCTCCTCATCGATACGAGTGGCTGAGGAAAGAAAGAAAAAACCTATTAAAACATTTCACAAATATACAGGACTGGCTTGCACTTCATAGGTCAGCAGCGTTACAATAAGTGGTGTGCTACCTGTGTCAATTGGAACTGAGCTCATCTGAGATGCTCAATAGGATACATAGCCACCCAGGTTCAAAAAGATTGAACATCAGACCAGCACCCTAGAGGACAACCAGCACCAAAGAATATGCACTTCAGCAAGAGACAGCATTTTCAAGGCTGAAACTGTGGGGAGAAATGAAGGCCTTGAAATTTAGAGCCCTATCAATAACGAATGCAAGTGATCTGTTCTCTTCTAAATTTCCAGAAGGGCTAGGAAATTTGGGGTAGATGACTGGAGAATAATACTGGAGGAAGTGGAAGTGCTGCATTTAAAGCTAGACTGGTCTTAACTTAGCATCAGCATACAAGTTTTGAATGATAGGTTTAAAACTGAAGCAGGAACTTCATTGAGAATGATGTAGATTTAATTCTGCCTGAGATTATTGATGCTGCAGTGGCATCCCGCTGAATTCAAGCATTTCCCAGTTTCTCTATTCAAAAAAAAAATTTTGCTCCTTTTTTAATTTCACTTATCAAAGTGGAAGGAACAGAAGGCAGGATTATTGCAAATACTAGAGATTTTAAAAATGTTCTCGATTTTGAAATAGTGGGAGGGGTTGGAAAGAGGTCTGTAAAGCTGCCTGATAAAACCATGTGGAAGCAAGTTGCACAGGCTGCAAGTGACAATGCCTAACTGCACATTAAACCTCATGCTATCCTGAAAGCTGCAAAGACCTCACAACTTCAGTACCAACAGAAAAAGCATTCATTAGTTGTGGTTTACTATCAGCTGGAATAGACCATCTGGCCCTTCAAATCTGCTCTAATTTTAAGATCACGGCTGATGTATTCTCTCAACTCTGGCCCTCACTAGACTAATACCTCTTAACCTGCTTAACACTTGAAAATCTATCAAGCTTTGTCTTGAATGTATTCTACATCTGAACATTTACAACTTTCTAGGGTAGGGAATTCTAGAGATTCACAACATTTACAGTGAATAAATACCTCATTATTTCCACCTGAAATGGTCAATCCCTTATTCAAAGATCACATGTTCCATACTGACCAAATCTGTCAAATCTTGAGAATTCTATGCATTCCAGTCATCTCATTCTTCTAAATTCCAGGAAATAAATATTTAGTCTACTTAATCTCCCCTCAAAAGGCAAACCACTCATTTGAGAGACCAGTCTCAACAATCTTTTGCCTCACTTCCCTCAATCACAATACAAGTTCTTCCTAAATAAGGATACCAAAATTGTGCCACATAGTACTTTAGGTGTACTCACCTGGAGAAAATGCAGCATAGCGGTAATATCACTAGAATAATAATCAAGGTCTAGGCTAATACTGAGGGGACATGGGTTTGAATTCCACCATGGGAGATAGTGAAATTCCTCTTTATTCATAAACCCAAAGCTAGGTTAATGATGACCATGAATCATTAATTGTTTTAAAAACTTGACTTTCGCCCTTTAAGGAAGAAATTCTTCTATCTGCCATCATACCTTACCTACAGTTCCAGTCACAATCAAAACTATTCTTGGGTATGACCTGTTCAATTAGCAAGACACACGAGAGATAATGGTACAAAAGTATGTTGCTAGATACTGCCCTGGAAGTCCTCAACATTGAATCCAGAGCCCATGAAGTCTCAATGCATCAAGTCAAACATGAGCAAGGAAAGCTCTTGCTGTCTACCACATACCACACTCGGGTGATTACTCAGTACTCATGCATATTGAACACAAGTTGGAAGAAGCACTGAGGGCAGATAAGACACAAAAGGTACTCTGGGTGGGAGACTTCTATGTCCATCACAAGAAAGGTTCAGTAGCACCACTAGTGACCCAGCTGGACAGGTTCTAAAGGTCACAGTTCCTAGGTTGGGTCTGCGGTAGCAGGTGAGAGAAACAAGAAAGAAAAACTCACGAACTCATTCTCTTAAATTTAGCTTTGGTAGATTCATCTGTGTGACTTCAGACTCTTTAGAAAGTGACAACTGTATAGTCCTTCTGAACACAACATCCTATCCCCACAATGAAGATACCTTCCATTATGCACCAAATCATTCATTGGATTTGGGCAATACTGGCTTGGCTGGTATGTATTACCTATTCCTAGTTGCCTTTTAGAAAGTGATGGTGAGTTGCCTTCTGGAATTGCTGTAATACACAATGTCTTTTAGGGAGACAGTTCCAAAGTTTGACCCAGCCACACTGAAGGAGTGGCGATATATTTCCAAGTCAGAATGGAAAGTGGCTCAGAGAGGAACTTGCAGGTGGCCATGTTCCCAAATATCTATTGCCCTTGTCCTTCCAGATTATAGTGGTCGTGGGTTTGGAAGGTGCTGTCTGAGAAGCGTTGATGAATTTCTGCAGAGCATCATGCAGGCAGTACACACAGCTGCTACTTAGCATTAGTGGTGGACAGACTGAATGGCACCGCATTTATAAACAATCAAGTGTCTTGCTTTGTCCTGAATAGTTTCAAGCTTCACAAGTATTGTTGAAACTACACTCGTAACGCAAGTGCAAAGCATACCATCACGCTCCTGACTTGTGCTTGTAGATGGTGTATAGGCTTTAGGGAGTCAGGAGTTGAGTCACTTGTTCTAACCTGCTAGTCCAATTCAGTTTCTGGTTAATGTTAAATCTGGGGGAATATTTGGTGGTGGTGGGGAACAGACAATTCTCTCTTGTTAAACATTGCAATTGTCTGGTATTTGCATGGCACCAATGTTACTTGCCACTTATCAGTCCAAGCCTTGATACTGTCCATGTCTTGCTGCACTTGGGCATGGACCCCATGTGAATTCGCTAACTGTGTGCTCAACACTGTTAGTGCTGTAAATATTACTAACCATTTCATGCAACACCTACACTTTTGCACAGTACAGATGGCTGATCAAGGATAGCAATCCTGCTAGTAGAACACATTATGTTGTGTGCTTTGTTCTTCCCGCCTCCACCTGCTACAGCAGCCTCTCAATATAGTGCTCCATGATACATCATGGTGATGCAGTCACATTAGGGACTATACAAAGACTTGAATAAAAAGATTTAATGCAGAGGTACTGATTCTTATCAAAAATTGTACATTTAGCTTATGCATATACCACCAATGTGCCCTTGGTGTGTTTTAGTTTTCCATTCCCTCCTACTGTGACTAGTGCATTTTTCAGTTCTGTAACTGCTGCGTTGGCCTTGGACATTTTGACAGGTAACTCTGGAGGACACGGCTATGCTAAGAGAATACATTGTACAAGCTTCTCAGCTCAACTGTTTACAGGTTGGAGAGTGGCAAACAGGATGGATGTAGAAGGCCCTACCATCTTTTGAGTGTCTTGAGCAGAAACTTCTGCTTGGTGCTGCCTGGCACTGTCCTGTCTCCACGTGAGGCCTGGAATGAGTTCAAGGTCCACTGCCTGAATCGACTTACTTCAGCACTGAGGACCAACGGCATGAGGACCAATGGCATGATGACAAAGTGCAGATCTGGTTTCCTATCCAACCCACCTGGGTGAGCTGGACCTGGCTCTCAAGGGCGACTGCCATCCTGTCCATTGAGGCAGTTAGACAAACACACTTGATCCCCATAGCGCAGCTGCAGTCAGGCAGCTTCTGGAACATGGAGTTGATTGCACAAGTCAAATCTGGCTTGTTGCTTCTCTGCCTCCTTATGCAATTGCATCAAGTCCTTGTCTGCCAACTCCACAGGGTCTTCTCTTGCCTAGGGTTTAGGAGGAGCCTGATCTCCAGGGTTCAGCTCGTCAGCAACCTCTGGGTTTTCTCCCTCTTGCCAGCTACAGTGCCATCACAGTGAAATGCTCAGCAGGGGGTTCTACCAAACAATCTAAAGCTGGGTTTTTCAGAGGTGTCAATATTTCAGCAGGTGAAAAAGGTGCTGGGAGCAGCTTTGCAGAAGCTTCCTTTGAAGCTTTGGTTCAGTTTTCCTACGTAAATAAAGGTCCTTCTGGCAGGGTAGGGCATCTCAAAGCTGTGGCTATGCTAATGGGATTTGCAAGACAGGAAAGACGTAGTTGGGGGTGGGGGCGGCGGGCATCATGGCCAAGGAAGTTACAAAGAATGACAACAGCTGGGTTAATGGGATAACTGCAGTGGAATGAAGAAAGCTACTTACTTAATTATTAGGACATGGATGTGTTGGCATCCCTACAGGAGTGGTCCCTATCCTCTCCTGCGAAAGCCAGGTTCTCACCTTGTAGGCATCCCTTCTGCCCTGTAATGTGCTGCATTCTCCAGTAATGAGAAAAACGGACGTGTTGACTGAGGTAAAAGTAGCTGACACAGGTGTTAGCACTAGTGCGAGTGGGATAAAGTTTGGTGAGGTTTCCTTGAGCGGGTCAGCAGGCTGCGAAGAGGGCATGCAATGTTCATTGAGTGGGACTTGGGGAGGGATGCAGTGAGAGGGGGAGTGGGTCTGGGGGAGATGTTTCATGCAATACTTAGAGTGATGGCAGAAGAGTGTGGCACTTACCCTTTCAGCACTGATAACTGCTTCTCCAGGATATTGAGATTACACTGACCTGGATGGTGACGTCAGATCAGGCCAGGAGGGTCAGCTGGTGTGGCTTCCTCTGCTGGTCCTGAGGGAGGAGGGCAGCCTCCTCTACATCAACCTGCCCACAAAGGCCTCCAGCTGACAACTAAGCCTCCTTACCCTTCTTCAACATCTTGGCCTTTTCAGTCTGTCACTGAGCAGGAAATCTTCAGAATGCCGGTGTTCATCCCCATGCACAATCGCTTCTTAAAGACGGTGTGGGTGCAGGATGCCTCTTTTGGGGGGATATTGGTGAGTAGCACGTTCCGCCAGGAACAGCGGGGGTAGACTGGGGCTAGAATTGGGCAACAGGGGCACCATATTGGCGGGGTGTATGGTTAATGTGACAAGTTTGGTAACTCTGGTGAGAAAACCCGGTGAGACATCATGGCAAAAACTTCTCCATGAAGCCCGAAAAAATTGACATTTAGCCAAAAAACAATCTTTAAGTGTCAGCCGAAGTCATTGAATGTCATTACCATCATTTAGTACTCCACTATCAATATTGTGGGGCAGGGGGAGTGGGGTGGGGTGAGAGGGTTACCATTGACTGGAAACTGAACTGGACTAGTCATACAAATACTGTGGCTAAAGGAGCAGGTCAGACCTTAGAACTGACTTTCACTGTCTGTCCACCACTTGCGGGGCCCAAGGCAGGAGACATGGGTTTGTATCCCACCACTGAAGTGAATACTAAGATAGCCTAATGGCAACAATGTAACTGATATCGATCGTTGGTCCATTACTGGTCTTCAGGTTAAGACAATCTGCCATTCTTACCTGGTCTAGCCTATGTGTGACTTCAGACCCATGTCAATGTGGGTGAATCTTCTGTCCTCTGATCAATGAGGAAGGGACAATAAATGCAGGCCTAGCAAGTGGCACCCACATCCCATGAAAGAATTTAAAAAACCTATGTTGAGGCAAAATAAATATCCAAAAATGCTCTAATTCATGAAAGTCCATTTAATAACACTTAAATACTGAGTGCTTATAAAAGTAAACATTTATAACCAACTTTACAGACATAACTAATCATTTAATAATATTTTGAATCTATCAAATTATAAGTTTACAGTTCCTCACTTGATTATGACAAGTTGTGGAAGCAGTCAAGCAGTAGTAATGTTGATAAAAAAGCACCAAAGATTACATCGGCAAGCATATTGAAACTGAGCTCAGATTCTTTTTAGAAGACAGGCTATCCGAACAACATGATAGTTTCACAGACCTGAACTGTTCCTTACAAGCATTTATTTCTCCTCTAAAAAATTCAGAACCTTCACATTCCAGGACAAGGTCCTGTCTCCACAGAAAATAGAGTCTCTTTGAGCACAGCACCAAGACAATAGGCCTTGCTCAGTTCTTCTTTTGCCCCACAAGTCATGTCCTACCCATTCCCCAGCCAACAAAAACAGGATCTGTTGGAAATGGGAAATCTGTTGGAAATGGGAAATCTGTTGGAA